>NC_070628.1:3739181-3770006 GCF_947347685.1 Pleuronectes platessa | reverse complement strand
TGAAGGTGTTGTGACATAAATTTGATTTAAATAATCACTAGGGTTATGATTTGATCACTAAATGACAAACTCAAACTTACTGTCTCGTTCAGTTCGCTGTTTATAGAAAGTTAACCTCAAACCTGAATGATGCACGATCGCTGATATGACAGATTTGATTTATACCGACATATGTTTCTGTGAAAATTGATACAATTATTTATTTTATTTGCTCCGTTATTCTACTGATTCAGCAAAAACAAGCAGAAAGCATCTGGTGCCAACATCGTTATTTATTTATAGAGTGGATCTTCTCCCTGAGGTTTGTCTCTCATCCCACCCCCCGACTCTTTCCTTCCTCGGTCCCTCAGTGAAGAACCCTCGTCCAGAACCGACTCTCTCTCCAGCTCAACAGACTGGAAACAGACTTCCTGCCCCGAGCTGAGTCTCGCAGGCGGCGCTGGGGGTTCAGTTTGGTGTCAGTTTGGGTAAAAGAGCTCAAACCCTCATGTTCCTCTGTGACTAAACAAGGACATCTTCATCAGTCGGGTTGATCTGATATGATTTTCCAGCCCCTGTGGAAATAAAAATGACTGTGAGTGATCTGATTCTCAGCCTGTGATCTGAACAAATGACCTCAGGACACATAGATCGGGTTGAGGCGGCGTCCGGCTGTCGGGTTCAGCTCCGGCTCCTCAGATCGCTCGGCACCAGTGTGAGTCACGGCTGCTGTCCAAGCTGCGGACCCTGGGTAGCGCCGGGCGGCCGCCTGGGAGCTGACCTGGGTACAGCCTCTTCACACTGACGTGATCCGAACAGATGGGACTCGCTGTTCCACACTCTCCCACTCGGGGATTTGTTTATTCCACCACTTTAGGGGCATTAGTTTGGAGGTTTGCCGAGGCAGCATGATCCGCCCGTCCATCTCCTGCTGACCTCACTCGTGGACGAGACCCTGAGAAACTCAAACTCAGTCGCTTGGGGCAGCAGCTGATCCCAAAGCAGTGGTAAGTAGCATCTGTTTCCATCAGTCTATGGTGCAGAGGGACAGATTAATAACAACGTGACATGTGAAGAACATGAACAGCTTCACACAAGTCTCCAGGCTTTAAACTAATGTGTATCAGGGATGTGTGTTACTTAATGGGACAACACGTTAACTTTCCATTTCAAACACCTCATCATCATCAGGGAAGAGTGACCACGCTCTGCACACAAACACACACACACACACACACACACACACACACACACACACACACACACACACATCTAGGAAGACCGAACCGTCGACGTTTTAATACAACTGCATGAATGTGACAAAGTTTGTGTGTCTCTTGGAATTAAATCCTCCAGTTTGAAAAAAGGTGCAGAGAGATATGAAAACTAAAAGCTGTAATGAACCATCCAGCTGAAACAGATGTTTTTCTACTTTTAAAGAATGATCAGTGATAAATTCCATATTTTTTTAACGTCGAGGGTAAAACAAGACGTTAAACCTGTAAAGCTGTTCTTCAGATGGAGGTGAGTCCATGAATTATTCTGACAGATGTTCTCAGCGACCGCCGTCTCGCTTCATCCTGGAGTTTTGCTAGTGGACAAAGTATAGTATAAAGTATATTAATAAGTAATACGTCTGAAAGTGTACATCAGAGTCTGACTTATCAACATCTTGAATTTTTTATGCCCGTGACATTATGGGGGAATGGAGACAATGTCTTCATCCACACTAAAGTGCAGCTCTGGCCTCATTTCTTATTTAAGAACTACCTGAGGCTCAACAGGCAAAGTAACCCGAAGACAAATCCTCCGAGCCAAAGTGACCGACTGAGCCAGAGACATGAGCATCATTTAAAAATGTTTGTCCCGACTCTATCAACATCTTTCATTACCTCCACTGAAGGAGGTCATATTTAAATCTAACCCTTATAACTGTTTGTCTGACCAGGAATCCTTTTTCACTGTCTCTCACATTGTTTACTCTAGCTCCATCTCAGAACTCATCTCCTGTTATCTGAGCATTTAGAAAATATGATAGAGAAACAACAAAAAGAAAAACAAGAAATGCAAAAGGACAAAAGATCCAAACAACAGAGACATGAAACAAACCCAAAACACTGGATGTTTGTTAATATGAATCAGGTGAGTGAAGGTCAAACTCTCCTCTTTACTATTCCTCACCAGGTCTTTGTGCAGGAGCCGCTCATGCAGGCTACAAGTAGAGAGACAGACAGAGACAGAGCATCACCCAGATCCCTGGACACCGATTGGCCGGCTCGGTCGGAGGGAACCAGGCGTGACAGGTGGAAGCCAATCAGCTTGTTAACACCTGGAGAGAGAGAACCGGACGGAGAGAGAGAGACAAACATGTCAACACAACAACTCCAAAGTCACATATATAACAAGAGTCCTCTCCTTATTTAATTGTCTCCAGTTTAATCCACCACTCAGAGGAGCTCTTGTTCTACCAGGCACCATTCACACAATGTCAGGGGAAAGACTGTATAGGGTTCAGCTGTCTGCCCAAGGACACTTCGGCATGCCTGAATCGAACCACTGATCTGACCTTCTGATGCAATGTATGGACGTAAGATGGAGTTTGAGCTCGGATATCAGAAGCTCTGAAATACTGGCAGTTACACTAAGAGGCTCATTCATTGTCACGTGATAGCTAATGGGCTCCGTGATTGGTGGATGACCCTGAGAAGCAAACAACAAAGTTTCAAAAGTGCTTTATTTACAAAGGTAAATACAATTACAACATGTACAATTATTCTTCACAGGGTTTTGTAAGCTTCATAAATTGTTATTATTGATATTGCTGCTTTAACTAAAGTCCCTTAGCTCTAGATATTCAGCATTAACTAGATGTTTAAGTTATAATTAATAAAACCAAAACACTTTGTGTGTAGATAACAGATACTGTTTACTGGCTTTTTTGTTGTCTCACGCTAAAACACATAGAAAAAAATCATTCAGTTTTTAAAGTGTGATTTCATCCAAATCTGTTGTTTGTGGAGGCGAGTGAAGTTTGTGTGACCACTTCTGTTTGGTGTCATTATTTCTTTGTTGCACAACTTGTCGTGTGTGAGTGCAAACAGTGGAAGGGCAGAAGAGGAGCTGGTGTTCATTAAGGAGCCGCCATCGTCTTCCTGCTGATCATCAACCACTGGAGCACGAGCTGTGAATCCCTGAGGCCGATCCCTGCAGGCTGCACAGGACGGTGCACACAGCTGCACATCACACAACCGGCCTGATGGCAGATGGCAGCGCCCCCCCCCCCCCCCCCCCCACCCACACATCTGTACCTGGGAACATGTGTGTGTTTTACCAACGTGTTGTTTATTAAAAACACATAGTTTCGAGTACTCCGTTTTTTTTAATAAGTCTCACACACACACACACAGACACACACACACACACACATTCATGACCCAGTCGTGATTCCCCAGCCGTTATTTCACTGAGCCGTGTCGTTCCTTCTGCTTTTATTTACCGAGCTAAGCCATCACTTTTATGACTTTATATTAAATGCAACATAAATCCTATTGTTGCCGTTAACACAACATTAACCACCCCTCAACAACAGCGCTCACACAGACACACACACACACACAGAAGTGATACACACAGGGACTGATGGGTGATAGAAATTATATTTATATTGCAGACAAAAAGTAAATAGTGAGGTTAGCCCCCGGCAGCAGGAGCCTTCCCCTGTGTCCTATATGTCTTAACGCCTCATTTCCAATTATATAGCATAAGGTTATATGTACTAACACATCTTCCCCACACACCGGAGACCACAGAGTTTGTCATTAGAATGAATACACAGAGCAGTGAGGACTGGTCATGACCTCTGAGGAGCTTCGTGGTGGAAGACGTTAGAGGATCATTGATTTTGAAAAAGGACTTAAAGGATGACGTGAGCAGGAGAAGTGAGAAAGACACTGTCCACAGGTCATGATGTCCTAAATGTCCCTTCAGTTTAGTCCTGTAGCTCCACAGACTCGGTCATCATCATCACAGAAGGATATTTTATTTCAGCACAAAGGGGGGGGGGGATGCTCTGCACACAGCTATGAGACAGACATGTCTTTTGAATTCGAACATGTTCCCGACTCACAATGTTCGTTTGGCAGAAAAGCTCTGGAGAGCTGCACACTGGTTGTTTCCATGCCAACGCTATCACCACCAGCATCATGTGATCGACCAGTGTGACCATTGGCTTTTTCATTACTGTTTGTTTGACACTGTGTTTCACCGTGAGCACCCGGCGGAGCGGAGGACGCTCGCCCTCGTGCTCTGCATGGACGAGCTGGATCTGACAGCCGCAGAGGAAGGAGTCGAGTGTGCGGTGTCGTGTTGTGACAACACAACTACACAACACGATTAAACACAAGCGTGTGAGAACAAGCAGAGCAACATTCAGCTGATCTGCTCCTGGATGGGGTCGGGTTGGTTTGCCTGAGGCTTTACAATCAGGACAGACATCAATTGGCAAATTAACAACATTTAGAAATAGAGAAATTGATGTGATGTAATTGAGTCTATTTGGTGTATTGGGGTGAACATGAGAATGGAGGATGCATCAACAGATTCTTCCATTATCTCATCTCATCTCATCTCATCGTCATCCGCTTATCCGGGGTCGGGTCGCGGGGGGAGCAGCTCAAGCAGGGGGCCCCAGACTTCCCTTTCCCGGGCCACATTGACCAGCTCTGACGGGGGGATCCCGAGGCGTTCCCAGGCCAGTGTTGAGATATAATCTCTCCACCTAGTCCTGGGTCTTCCCCGAGGTCTCCTCCCCACTGGACGTGCCTGAAACACCTCCCAAGGGAGGCGCCCAGTGGGCATCCTTACCAGATGCCCGAACCACCTCAGCTGACTCCTTTCTAAGTAAAGGAGCAGCGGCTCTAATCCGAGTCCCTCACGGATGACTGAGCTTCTCACCCTATCTCTAAGGGAGACGCCAGCCACCCTTCTGAGAAAACTCATCTCGGCCGCTTGTACCCGCGATCTCGTCCTTTCGGTCATCACCCAGCCCTCATGACCATAGGTGAGGATAGGAACGAAGATCGACCGGTAGATCGAGAGCTTTGCCTTGCGGCTCAGCTCTCTTTTCGTTACAACGGTGCGGTAAAGCGAAACGCAATACCGCCCCCGCTGCTCCGATTCTCCGGCCAATCTCACGCTCCATAGTACCCTCACTCGCGAACAAGACCCCAAGGTACTTGAACTCCTTCACTTGGGCTAAGGACTCATTTCCTACCCGGAGTAAGCAATCCATCGGTTTCCTGCTAAGAGTCATGGCCTCAGATTTAGCGGTGCTGATCCTCATCCCAGCCGCTTCACACTCGGCCGCCAGCCGATCCAGTGAGTGCTGAAGGTCACAAGCCGATGATCCAATGAGGACCACATCATCCGCAAAAAGCAGTGACGAGATCCTCAGACCACCGAACTGCAACCCCTCCCCACCACGACTACGCCTCGATATCCTGTCCATGTATATCACAAACAGGACCGGTGACAAGGCGCAGCCCTGGCGGAGACCAGCACCCACTGAGAACGAAACTGACTGGCTGCCGAGGACCCGAACACAGCTCTCGCTTTGGGAGTACAGGGATTGGATGGCCCTGAGGAGAGACCCCCTTACCCCATACTCCCGCAGCACCTCCCACAGTTTCTCCCGGGGGACCCGGTCATACGCCTTCTCCAGATCCACAAAACACAAGTGGACCGGATGGGCATACTCCCAGGCCCCCCCTCCAGGATCCTTGCGAGAGTGAAGAGCTGGTCCGTAGTTCCACGTCCGGGGCGAAAACCGCATTGTTCCTCTTCAATCTGAGGTTCGACAATCGGCCGAACCCTCCTTTCCAGCACCTTGGAGTAGACTTTACCAGGGAGGCTGAGAAGTGTGATACCCCGATAATTGGTACACACTCTCTGGTCCCCCTTTTTGAACAGGGGAACCACCACCCCGGTTTGCCACTCCTTTGACACTGTACCCGACTCCCACGCGATGTTGAATAGGCGTGTCAACCATGACAGCCCCTCAACACCCAGAGCCTTTAGCATTTCTGGCTGGATCTCATCAATCCCTGGGGCTTTGCCACTGCGGAGATGTTTGACTACCTCAGTGACCTCCACCAGGGAAATTGACGACGAAACACCATCAACCTCGAGCTCTGCCTCCAACATAGAGGGCGTGTTATTCGGATTCAGGAGTTCCTCAAAGTGTTCCTTCCAACGTCCGACGACCTCCTCAGTTGAGGTCAACAGAGTCCCATCCTTACTGTACACAGCTTGGATGGTTCCCCGTTTCCCCCTCCTGAGGTGCCGGATAGTCTTCCAGAAACACTTTGGTGCCGACCGAAAGTCCTTCTCCAGGACCTCTCCGAACTTCTCCCACACCCGCTGCTTAGCCTCCGACACGGCAGCAGCTGCAGCCCTTCGGGCCTGTCGGTGCCCTGCAACCGAGTCAGGAGTCCTCCAGGATATCATATCCCGGAAGGCCTCCTTCTTCAATCGGACGGCTTCCCTGACCACCGGTGTCCACCACGGTGTCCGAGGGTTACCGCCCCTTGAGGAACCTAAGACCCTGAGGCCACAGCTAGCCGCCGCAGCTTCAGCAATGGAGGCTTTGAACACCGCCCACTTCCGGCTCAATGTCCCCAACCTCCACAGGAATGCCAGAAAAACTCCGCCGGAGGTGTGAGTTGAAGATACCTAGGACGGGGGCCTCCTCCAGACGTTCCCAGTTCACCCGCACTACTCGTTTGGGCTTACCAGGTCTATCCGGAAATTTCCCCCATTCCCTGATCCAACTCACAACCAGATGGTGGTCGGTTGACAGTTCCGCCCCTCTCTTTACCCGAGTGTCCAAAACATGCGGCCTCAGATCAGATGACACGATCACAAAATCGATCATTGATCTTCGGCCTAGGGTACTCTGGTACCAGGTACACTTATGAGCACCCTTATGTTCGAACATGGTGTTTGTTATGGATAATCCATGACTAGCACAGAAGTCCAATAACAAACGACCGCTCGGGTTCAGATCAGGGAGGCCGTTCCTCCCCACCACGCCTCTCCAGGTATCTCCATCGTTGCCCACGTGGGCGTTGAAGTCACCCAGCAGAACTACGGAGTCCCCTACTGGAGCCCCATGCAGGACTCCATTCAGGGTCTCCAAGAAGGCCGAGTACTCTGAGCTGCTGTTTGGTGCATACGCACAAACAACAGTCAGAGTTTTCCCCCCTACAACCCTTAGGCGCAGGGAGGCGACCCTCTCGTCTACCGGGGTAAACTCCAACACCGCGGCGCTCAGCCGGGGATTTATGAGTATCCCCACGCCCGCCCGGCGCCTCACGCCCTTGGCAACTCCGGAGAAGAATAGAGTCCAACCCTTATCCAGGAGTACGGTACCAGAGCCGAGACTGTGCATGGAGGTAAGCCCCACCAGATCTAACTGGTAGCGCTCCACCTCCCTCACAAGCTCCGGTTCCTTTCCCCACAGCGAGGTGACGTTCCACGTCCCCAGAGCCAGCTTCTGCCGCCCGGGTCTGGTCCGTCGAGACCCCTGACCTTCGCTGCCACCCATGTGGCTACGCACCCGACCCCAACGGGTCTTCCCACAGGTGGTGGGCCCATGAGATGAAGAGAGGGGGGGTGCCACGTAGTTTGTTCGGGCTGTGCCCGACCGGGCTCCGTGGCAAACCCGGCCACCAGGCGCTCGCCATCGAGCCCTCCGTCTGGGCCTAGCTCCAGACGGGGGCCCCGGGCTTCCTCCGGGCTGCGTCCCATCTCCTCTTGTATCGATATTCATTGAGGCTTTTTGAACCATTCTTAGTCTGGCCCCTCACCTGAGACCACTCTGCCATGAGAGACCCTACCAGGAGCACAAGGCTCCAGACAACACAGCCCTCAGGTTCACAGGGACACGCAAACCTCTCCACCACGAAGAGAGAAGAAGAAAGGAAATCAAAATATCCTAGATATTGACTCTGCTGTCTAGAGCTTGTGCAGTGGTGATTGTGCAGCAGAATTCAAACAAACAACACACAATCAACCAAGTGTGAGTCAATCACGGCTGTCAAACACCTGAACATGCACCAGTGTGATAGGAACTATACCTAAAGGGCCAGACACCATCATTAAGAGAAATGTGACTTGTTTATTCCTATCTGCTAACATGGAGGAGGCAGGGTTTATGACCGATACTGTGAGCAGCCACAAGGGGGGGATCTAGGTGATTTGGCACCTTAGTGCTTCGATCTCTTTAACCCGTCACCAACTTGTTATTTGGTTTTAAATGTTTGTTTTTTTAATGAATCCCTGAACAGCAGTTTCCCACTGAATGGATTTTCCTGGTGAAATTAAAGTCGTGTGTCACCGAGCATCTGGAGCCTCCGACCTGCAGATAAACGTCTGTGTCAGGGTGAGAGAGTGAAGTTCTGGTCGACTTGGCTGCTTCACCCGACTTTGTTTCACTAAGTAGAATTTAAAAAATGGTTTCCAGAACAAATCGGCATATGGTTTCCCATCAGCTCCCCCCCCCCCGAAATAAAATCTCCATGATGAGATGAAATGCAAGATGCCTGCTGTTATCAGAGAGAAGCACTTTCAATTAGAATCACCATCATCCTCTGAAAAAAACCAAAGTCTGCCGCAGATACAAATAAACAGAATGAGTGAATTTTGTGAGAGTGGATTTCAAAAGGTTTTTAAAAAAACATAAACGTCTTCCTGCAGATTTCAAAGAAGTAAAAAGCCTGAAAATATCACGTTTAATCTTTAATTACAAAAAGTTACGCCTCAAATAACTAAATAAAATACTTCCACAGTCAGATGTCTGCAGTTTAGTGGAAGCAGAATGAATCATGTGATTAGAACAGTGTCTCTGTATATTTAATAGACTTTCAATGAACGGTATGAATTATTATTAACATTATATTAGAGTCTTTAAATTATGAACGCTTGTATTTATAGGCTCATCACTTCTTGGCCCTTCCAGGAACTTGTATTTAAAAAAAAAAAAAGTTCTGTTCATGAGCACAATTACTTTAACTCATCTGCATGCAAAGTGCAATAAGTGCAACTCAGAATAATTCAGTGATTTATTCAGTTCTGAGTCTTTGAAGCTGTTTGAAAAGTTTGTCAGGAAACAAAGTTTCAAACACTCTGAGGATTTAGAATCACCTGCATTGACTGAGTCTACACACACTTGCAGTTGTGCATGTGTCTGACGTCCGTTTGTCAAGTTATGAGACATATTTAGTCAACTTTATGAAACCAATGTATAGATTGTGTTTCACCTTGTTGTGTTTCATTCATATCCTGTCGCTACTGGAACTGAATTCCCTCCCAGGTCCATGTCTGGTAAGATCTGACCTTCTGATGTTGGATGAGGAAGCAAAGCTGATTCATCTTGTTCCTCTTTCTCACATGACACTCTCATGATTTCAAACTCTTCTTCCATTTTATCAAACTCTTTCAAATTTAAGCAAGGATTTGATTCAGTGAGTAATGAATAGTTTAAACCTTTGGGGCCAAAGTAAGTTCACAAGGCGCAAAAACCCAAAGGATCAGATTTATATTATGAACTGATCTCCATCTCTGCTGGTTCAATTACAGATGCCACCGATCAGCCAATCACAGCCGAGAAATACTTTTCCTCTATTTAACAATAACAGTCAAAATATCAAAGTGTCTTCCTCTGCATCCGCACTTCATCTATTTGAGATATTAAGGTTTATTATTATTCCTCCAAATGAAAAAAGTCCTGATCAATGTGAGTCTGACAGTGAGAGAGAAACCTGCAGACAAGTGCTTTCAATTAAAACCTTCCTCTGAAAAACACGGCACACGTTTTCCTGGAGGGAAACAAAAATAGTTTAGAGACGGGACAGAAGATTTGTGATTTCAAAGGGATCTCTCTCTCTCTCTCTCTCTCTCTCTCTCTCTCTCTCTCTCTCTCTCTCTGTAGTGACACTAACTTTCTGGGAGTAATGAGGCAGAAAATATCATGCTTTAACTTTAATTGGGAAGCTGTAACTTCTTTAGAACAGTGTGTGAGGAGGATACTCTCTCTAATCATTATCCATCAAGTCAGCAGATGCTGCAGATGAAAAATAAACAATCTAAACACTTCATTTAGAAAAATCCACCAAAAAAGTCTAAACGGATAAACAGATGTTTGCTTCTCGCACAAAGTGATTTTTTTGGCATCGGGCTCGTTATCCGTTTTAAAAGTAGCTTCCGACTTTCTGACTAAATAATTGGATGAGATCAAAACCACCGAGTTTTGAATAAACTACATTATCATCGTTGTCACATTAGATAACACATCAAGTTGTTATCACGTTGTTATTGCCTGACAACACCTCGTTTGAACGTGGCAGATAAAACTGAAATCCTCCATTTCCTTGTTTCACATATGCAATTTTGTTTTTTCTCGATGAGCATGAAAGATTTAACCGGGCATGTGAAACTGGACCCGCTGATGTTACTCAGAGGATCAAGGTAATTGGGATTCATCCGTCAGGAACCGTGAACATCAGCTATCCATCCATTTATCCAGATACATTTCAGTTCTGCCCAAAGTAACCGACTGGCCGACCAATCAGCTGCAGCTCCGTCGTCTCTGGAGCCGAGCTGCTTTTTTTTTGGCAGAAGATTATCAAGGAGGAAACTCTTCTTTGAATGGGACTGATCCTGAACACAAACCAAAAAGGGTTGACTGAAGAGTACGGTCACAATTACCTGCTGCCTTGTCCCCCGGCAGCATGCCAGGATGGTTCGCTCCACCAATATCTGTCACTTTGCTCGGTGGCTAATGTAATTCCAGGGGAGCGCCTATAGCTCAGGACATGACTCCTACTGCATTGCTGTGTGCGTCTCCCCCCCCCCACCCCCACCCCCCCCCCCCCCCCACCCTGAACCAGCGCCGCCCGGTGTCTTGTCATCATTCATAATGGAACCATGGAATGTAATTTGGGAGAGCGGTTGATCAGCGAAGCCAGAGAGAGAGGGAGGAAAGAAGTGAGAGAGAAAGAGGGAGACAGATCCAAATTTAATGTCATTTTGAAGAGTTGGCCTCTGCGCCCACACTGATCCATAATTTGATATGAAGATGGAATATCATCAATCCCGTCGGTAAAAGACACAGTGGACAGACGACTCTGTCTGTGAGGTGAACACAGCTCACACAGTTTACTGTACAGGGCCCCTGCGGAGTGGAGACACAGCTCGAGGAAAGGTCACCGGGGCATCGAGTCACTTCACACCAGGAAGTGACCGAAGCATGGCCACAGATCAGGTCCAGTAACCTTCAAACTGATTGTGGATCTGCAACTAGTGAATGTGAGGGAGTGGGAAGCAAACACAACAATCTGTCCTGTTTTAAAGTTGAGCAAGGACACTCACACTCACAAACTTAAACAGTTTTGAGTGTAGAGTCAAATCAAGGCATGGAAATCTTAATGATGTGAAATGGGCCTGTGCTGGAGATTGATCTGATTCAAACCTGGAACCCTACTGGTTGTCTCAGGGGCCTTTTTACTCCTTTTATCTATTGTTTCATCTTAGTTCTAACCACAATGCCAAAACTGCTGCATACACACTAATACAGAAACATCTTAGATCTCCAAGTACAATGCCTCTCTGTAATAAAGTGCTTGAACATCATTTATCCATATGTCACTCAACCCTAAACCCCATTTGACCCCTGTCAGCCTTCTATTAAACCTCCGTCAGCGGTGAGGAGGTTCTGCTGGAGCTCATCAAGCAGCCACTACCTCTGGCTGCCTCTGATGGGTTAAGACCCCTTTCAGGATTAACGTTACGCTCCAATCACCTCATGTCTTAATATCACACGTCCTTGAAAAACAACTGAGAAGGAGACACCTGACACCAGCAGAAGTCCCTGAGCTGAGAGATGCTCACTCACCTGTGGGGCCACTTAAAAACAAACTCTCGATGGACGTTCACCTAAAATATTAAACAGAGAAGCGTTCAGTGTTTCCCCCAAAACCCCATCAGGCCACATTAATCTGGATTTAATGCTCATTAGGGAACAGTGCAATTAAATCCAATAGCACCACAGACTGACAGGTGAAGGTGAAACTTACTTACTGACATGTTTCGCTGGAGTAAAATAGTTTTATTCAGATTGCACTTTGATGAACTTTGAACTTTTAATTCATGCCGTTAGCCAAAAAGCAAAGTGACAGGAGCCTTTTATCTAATCTTATCTTTCCAAATAGGTTTGTATCTCGAGTGCGAATAAACAAAAACACAAACAGAAGTGAAAACAAAACCTCCTTAGAAGAGCTAATAAAAAGAATCTCGTCCATTTGACCAGAGCCCCCCCCCCCCCCCCAGTCAGAGATTAGCAAATCAGGCCTCTAGCATGTACGTGTATTTCAAGGATCTGCAGATAAACCTTGTGGTGTTTGACGGAGCAACCAGAACGTCTCCTCTGCACTGAAGCTTGTTCTGTTACAACAATAAAAAGTGTCATTACTTCCAATGTCCCCAGAAAAACTAATCATGGCCAAATGGCCTTTTTGCTGCCAGATGCTGAACAGAAGCACTTTGGGACTTTTATGGACGAAATCCAACAAATAAAGACGTTTTCTTTCTGCCTTTATCAAACACTTGGAGGGATTCAGATTGAACTGACGCAGCAGTGATGCACTTGTGGATTTGATGAAAGAAACCGACTGTCAGCTTTTTTTTTCTGCAGGAAAATAACAAGAGAAAACCTCCTTTAAACTGAAGTTATAAGTGTAAATACACATGAGTCTGACTGTGTCTCCCTCTGACCTTTTCATACAGCTGGACATTAATACCTGTTAAGCAATTATCACCACCTCAAGTGCCTCGTGTGTTATTTTATGCTTTATCCCCGTCTTTGACAATCACCCTTAAATGTGAGGAAATGCATCAACCACTCTGTTGGTAAAGGTTTTCATGTTGAGCACTTTTAAAAGAAAGATACGCTGCCACTGAAATCAGCTCGTGTGACTTTAATTCTAAACTTTGTCTGTGTTTCCACTTGAAGTGAATAAAAGACTTCAAGAGAAATTCAAACAAATACTCTCACTGTCTTTGTTCCCGGGTTCGATGCTGGACTTTGCTTGAGTCACTTTTAGGATATTGCACTGATGGGATCTGACTTCTACCACAGTGGCATGCTGGGAGATAAAGTGAGTCCCCAGTCCTACATCTCAAAAGTTAAGCTAATTAAAAAAGCTCAGAAAGGAACAGGACCCCTTTTCCAAAGTGAATCTCGGGGGCCGACCGGGTCCCTGGTGTCCGTCCTGCAGAAGGAGGCTGAAGAGAAGAAGGGGATTTGGACCATGAGGAAACTATTTGTTCGTTGGTATAAGAGCGTCCAGAGATGAGTAAAAACTAAGTGGGATCATGGGATGCAACAGAGTGACCCTAAAATCTGGACTCTCAATAAAATGAAACGCATCATTAATTCAGCTGTTCCACTGACACCAGCTGTCCCTGTCAACAAACAGAGGCCATGTTAATCCTCTGCCAGGGTTTCATCACAAATTATAAAATATCATAATTAATTTTTTCATTTACTTACTTTAATAAACAGTAACTCTTTTACATAACAAACGGTGAGATAACTAAATGATAGACACCACTACAAATACAAAAGACTGTGATTCATCCATAATCCAGAATAACCACACGTTTCAGGGACTTTTCCAAATGAGGCAGAGATTAAAACAGTGATTCTCATCTTTAATGCACATTTCAGACATTGAGACAAAGAGGGAATCTAATGCAGCTCGACTATTTGACTTTGAGTCTCTGGTTCATGAAGAGTATCTCGACAGAAGAGTGTGTCTCTGCAGGAGGAACTTTACTGAGAGGGTGTGGGTCTATACCAGGGAAACGCTCTTTACACTGTGAGGTATTGACCAGGTCCTCGGAGACAGGATGTGTTGTGTGTGCAGGAGTTTCACTGGTTTGTGTGTCTGTGTTCCCGGACCAGGGAAAGTAAATAATAAAACCCTAATAAACTTTAAAGTTCAAAGATATATGGAATTATAGAATAGAATGTAAACAAGATGCCTATTCAATGTAAATAACGTTTGTTTTAAAGCATCTTTCTGAATCTAAATGTGTTGCATTGGTCTTCATTGACAGGACAGTAAGAAGGAACAGGAGAACAACATGCAGCAAAGGTCCAAACCAAACCCACGGCTGCTGCAGCAGGAAACCTCCGATTTCAGTATTTAGATAATTTCCCTCTAGTGGTCCGAGCAAGTGGGCGGCACGGTGGTGCAGCGGTTCGCACCGTCACCACACAGCAAGGGTCGTGTGTTTATTCTCACTGTGTTTTCCTCCTACAGTCAAAAGACATGCAGCTGAATTTAAGACTTTAAATAACCTGGAGGTGTCTTTGCCCTGTGATGGACATGTGACCCGTCTCTCGCCCAATGTGGAGGAGCCGTGTAGGAACTGGTCGATCCAGGATGGTTTAAAGAACTAAGGTATGAACTGGTGCTGATTAAATACCATTAAATGGTGTGGCTGCTAACTTCTGCCTTTTTGTATGTGTGTGTGTGTGTGTGTGAGTGTGTGTGTGTGTGTGAGTGTGTGTGTGTGTGTGTGTGTGTGTGTGTGTGTGTGTGTGTGTGTCTGTGTGTGTGTGCCAGTTTCCCTTTGAATACTTCAGTGCCATCATGTGTGAGCTTTGAAGACAAGGTCAGTCCTTGTGAGAAAATATTGTGCATTCGGAGAAGAAGAGAGAGAAGGAGGGAGGAAACAAGTGTGTGTGTGTGTGTGTGTGTGTGTGTTTGTGTGTGTGTGTGTGTGTGTGTGAGTGTGTGTTTGTGTCTCCCTGTGTTTGTTTACTCACTTACGACAACCAGAATGTACTTGAAAGGTAAAAGTACAAACTGTGCCCTCTTCGTCTCTTCACTATTTCAGCAACTCTCACTTTTCCCATGTGATCACAGAGACACATTGAACCCCCCCCCCCCCCTCTCTTCTCTCTCTACCCCCCCCCCCCCCCCCTCTTTCAACCTGTCTCTCTCTATGTTTTTCTAATTGGTGCAGCATCCGCCCACCAGCTGTCAGGAGCCGGCCCCTTCGCGGAGCTCGGAGCCGACCAATTACTGTCGAGGCAGCCTCACACCACGAGGACCGAGCCAGACGTCCACTGCCCCCCCCGAGGGCTCCGCCGCGGCTGCCCCGCGACGTGGAGGGCAAAGTGGGTCAACCGTTAGGGCAACATCTCCCCCCCGCCGTCCGCCGCCGCCTCGCCTTCCTCTTAATGGATGTGACAAACACCGAACAGCTCACAGCACACGAGGTCTCGAGGGGGGGGAGGAGGAGGAGGAGGAGGAGAAATCTTCTAAGGTTTCTCTTCAACAAGGACAGTACACAATCATTATTTCATGAAGACAATGTATTTATTTATTATGATCAGTCAATGATAAAGTCTGCTTTAAAAGATAATAGATAAACAAAGTGGAGTTTTTTTTTACCTATTAACCTATTTCCACTCTTCTTCCAAGTTTAAAGCAAATGTCAGCACCCGGCCGTGGAGCTGACTCTGTGTGGAGAAGATATTAAAACAGCAGCGAGCTCCCGGAGGCGCCACGTGTCGCTGCGGACAGACGCCAGGGACCAAAGGGAAATTTAAATGCAAATCACCGGGGCCGCGTCACGACTCCTCGCAAACACAAACACAAACACAAACACAAACACAAACACAAACACCCGGCACCGCCCTCCACCAGATCTGACATTTGATCACATTTGTGTTATTGTTCAACAAAGCGCCGGTTGTGCCTCTGAATAAAGATGCGAATTGGAAATGTCAGTCACTCCATAATGGATTTGTTTTTACACATAATGAGAATTAAAGCAGTTTGCAGTGTAATTGAAGTGAGTTGGTAAACAACATGCAGCTCTGCAGCAGCAAATCTACTTAATGCACCGGATTGAAAAGAGACATTTTTTAATCTCCTTAGGTTTGATATTCAACAGCAGCAAAGTTTACTGTGACCGACTACGTGTTTAATTTGGTTTCTCTTCAGAATTCTCCCACAGAAACTATATTTACTTTATTTATAAATATCCTTTAGTTCAGTCATTGTTCACACAAACACACACAGATCAGGATTTCAGTTGAATGCTGATCAGCCACATATGCATCAGGCTCGTCAACATTAGATTATCATTGTATTATCAAAAACAGGTGAAAACAACATATGAAGCTTTTATGCTTTTTTACTATATATATTCTGTCAAAAATTATACCCAGAGAAAACCAACCATGTAAAACCCGACATGTTTATTCTGACTCTAAAAACTAGAAGAAAGTAGACCTTTAATTTGTCTCAAGTCTTTTCAATATATTCCAAGTTCTCAGGGTTTGACATTTATAGGGACTGACAAATTGTTTTACATTTTTAGACCATAAACTTTGAAATACCTTTCTCATCAGAGCATTTAGTGCAACACGGAATCCAAAATATGTTTCTTAAATATTCTCACATGATGGTGATGAAACAGGCTTTGGATCTAAATACTTTTCTCACAGTTAAACAGATAAACTGACTGTATTTGTCTTTATCTTTGACTTTGATACTCATCGAAATGCTCGTCTTAGTAATAATAGGTCGGTAAGAAATGTGAGAAATTTGTGCAAACTGCCAAATCAGAGATTAACCCCTTATTGCCGGAATTAATTTCCAATCATATAACAAAAATATTACTGGTGTTTTTGGCCTGTCATGCAGATGCTAAATTAAGTGGAGATTGTTAATTTCAATATAGCATATACAATAGATATAAAATTTAGGTATGAGGCAAATTAGCGACATTAGGCATAATGGGGCATAACCGTAATTTAACAAATTATCCTGTCTCTGGTATGTAGATTATTATATTAATGCTGCTTTTGCTTGAAATTGAATAACAACATATGTTTTCTGTACAATCATATCTTTTCCATCATCACAGTATTTCAAATACAGCTTTTCACCTCAAAATAACTTTGCTGCCCAGTACCAAGGGGCTAGTATGTATTTCTCCACTCCAACCACTAGATGGCGGCAGAGTGCTTCCATTACCTTCATGGTATGTGTAGTATTTGCACCATCAGGCATTAGTGGGATAAAAAGACCGGAATGGGGTTTGAGGCGAATTCGCGACATTCGTCTACAAGGGGTTAACTGATTAAAACAACGATGAAATAATGTTGTAAACAAGCACAAAAAACAAATGTAGAGCTTTATCATCCGCAGCTGATGGAATACGTAAAAATAGGTGGAATTACGTTGTGACTATAGCAGCTGATCCCATTGACCTGTTGCAGCAGGAAGCTTCTGTCTCTGCAGCACACGATGCAACCAGCAGGTGTTGAGCTTCCTGCTGCTCGTCGGCAGAAGGCACGTGATTGGTGGATCTGGTTCTCAGAAGCAGACTTGACAGTTTAGCTCAGTTCGGAGTCTCGGGCTCCAGAGACGTGAACAACATCAAAGACTTTCTCTGCAAACATTCAACGTCTCAACAGGTTTTCCACTTGGGTTTGGCTTTGATGACATTTTAAAAACAGGCACCGGCACAGACTGTCCTCAGAAGATACAAAAGGAAAAAGACTGACTGGGGATCAGTCTGGTGGATGTGTTGTGCTTTTGAAAGTTTGGTATAAAACGCCCCTGGGACAGTTTGCTCTGAGCTTCATAACAATGTCGGTTCATTGGATTATTCTTCTTTCTTTGTCTGGGGTTTTAAAAAGTTAGTTCAAACAGCCCATTAAAGAAGAGGACATTTTCCTGAGGACACATTTGTGTGAGTGTGTAGTTTAGGCTGTAAATTTATATTTGCTGTTTATATATTGTGCCTGACTTCATATTAATATCGTGTTTTATCTGCATGTTTTATTGGGTTCAATGGTTTTTTAGTGCTGGATTTTTTGTCTTTGTCTTTATGTTTAATGTTCTTTTGTTATCTTTGTTGTATTTCGATTTTCAAGTGATTGTTCCTAATAATCTGCTCATGTGAAACCTTTGATCTGTTGGTACCTGTTGAGAGCAAAGTTATAGACTTTTAATTGAAAGTTAAGGTTTTGAATAATTCAGCTGTGACACATTTGATAGGAGAATAAGACAAACATCTTGTTGTCTCTTTGGTGAAATGCACTTATCGCTTGATTTTGAAGGATCAATACAAAAAAAATTATAATAAATATATATAATAGATCCCAATTTAATTTCTCCAATTATCTACATTACACAAAACCCAGATTACCAAGTGCTTCACAAGGAAGCAAATTAAACAAATAAGTCATAAAATCATCAGAATTAGGAACCAATAGTCTTAAAAGTTAAAAGAGAATTAACACAAGAAAATAAAACATTATAATTCAAACAAAATCATGAAAGTATAAAATATCAGAGACTTCTCAACATAAAGCTAAACGCAAAACTGCAGAATGAACACACAACAGTTCCTTTTTAAAGGGCAATCACAATATGCATTCATGTGGAGAGACACACCATATTAAAGCATGTCCACACACACACACACACACACACACACACACTATGTTGCTTCCTCGCCTGTAAACATTTATAAACCTGAAGTGCCAGCACTGAATCCCTCCATGAATCACAGCTGCCCCCCCCCCCCCCCAGTAATTCATCAGGAAACGTTCCCGACACCATTCACCACAAACAGCTCAGCACCAATCGCCGCCATGTCCGACCTACACGCCTCCCTGGAATCACTCACCAGTTCATTTAGCCACAATAGGTATTAGCATAGCACAACGAGGGGGCCGTGATTAGCACATTGTGAATTGATTACCTTGACGAGCATCTCGCGGCGGAGCCACCGAGACAAACGTCGGAGTGAATGAACGCCAGCACATGTAATCTCACAAACACAAGGCCCGTGAAGCGGTGGCAGAGGACGCCCTGCATCTGGCTGCTCAGCTCCCGGCCTGTGATTAGAGAAGCTGAAGCCTTTTGTCCCCTGAGACAATAAACCACCTGTTTCCCCCGGCACACGTACAGTGTGGGGGACTCGGTGGATAATTGGTGGAGCTGTCGGTTGAGCCTTTCGTTGGTAAGAAGGACGCAATCAAGACCTGATTGTGGAGCATTTCAGGGAGATTGCTGTTGGATTGTGATGTGAACACTAACACCAGGTTCCCGGTCGGGGGGGGGGGGGGGGGGGGGGGGGGGGTTGTGTTTCTGTGGGCGGTGATGTGCTGTTCAGCTGCTGCAGAGTTCATCAGGAGACTCAGTCAAACTCCTTCCATCCAAGAGAGAAAACTCCTCCTGCTGCTTTATGTAACACGGTTATTGTGGTGTTGCATATGCTTTAATTCAACTCTTTATTTTGAATTTTAGTTTAGATATAACCAGCTTTTGAAATGGGACTATGGGATGTAGTGTGATCAAACCTCAAGAGACCATTATCCCCTCCTCCTGTCTGGCTCCGGGTTTTTATTTCCCCCTGAGAAATGTTTCAGGTATTTTATCACGTTCCACTCAGAGGTGCTCGCTCTTATCTGTGACACAGTGATACTGGTTCTTTATCCAAACTTCCACTGCCATCGTGATGAAGTGGAAACAAGTCCCAGTCAATCAGGTAAGTTTCACCTCACACTTGTGCAAAGGTGCACTAGTGATGTCCAAAAAACTTTCACAGATTTGAAACTTCACATGTCAATCTGTTTATGACCGAAGAGACAATCCACTCACCTCCTCTCTGACTGGAGAGGGATTAAGAGTTTAATGAGGTTAATGAGACTTTGTTTGAAAAAACAAAAACAGCTTTGCTCTTTAAAGCGTGAAAATTGACCTGAGTCGACATTATTCTGTAAAATTACTGTTTCCAAAGTCAAGAATGAACTTTCAAGCTCAACAGAACCAAACAGGAGGAAGAACAAACTCAGCTGTGACACCTTCATGGTCTCGGGTTTGGCAGAGACACTTCTCCGTCTCCTGGACGTGGAGAACAAGGGACTTTAAAGCCTTTGTCCTCCTGACCATCACTCGCCCTCCGCTCCCGCTTCATGTGTTTCCCTTGTTGTTTCTGTCTTAATGAATCCCTGCGCTCGCTCGGCTTTGAAGCCTTAAGCCGAGCAATTAACGCTGAGCGGAGGCGCGGCCGGATTCAGGCAAAGGAAGTGATGAAAGCTGCATTGAACGATTTTCAATTAAGTGACATTTGAACTTTTGGTTTAAACAGTTTTTTCCGAGTGTTCGAGACTTTGTCGGGGGAAGTTTGTCCTCGTTCAGATTGTGACTCACACAGTTCTCCTCAGGGAGCGATTTGGAAGTGTTGAGTGTGTGAGTACTCAACACAAACCTGATCAGATACTCATACATCTGGATCATGTAATCAGATTACACTCTCTCCTGCGCTTTTATAGGTTGCATCACTTTCTTTCTTTTCTGTTTTATATGCATCTTATTTGTATCTTTATTGTATGTAAAGCACTTTGAACTGCATTTCCTGTATAATAGGTGCAATACAAATAAAGTTTATTACTATTATTTTAATCAGCTCAGATTGCATTTGAAACGCGAGTGGCTCTCAGTCGCCTTGAATCCAATCAGGCTGCTCCACATTCTCTCACAGATCATCAGTCCTGGTTTGTTTCCTTAATAATTCGCTGGAAAAAAACTGTGAAAATGTCAACAAATCCAATTTTTTAATATCCTTTATACGCATTCTCCCCCAAATGTTTTGTGTTCGTGTCCCAATCCTCCACTGAATCTCAAGGAAATCAGACGAGCAGGTTTTTGCATCATCCTGCTGACAAACAAACAAACAAACTACAACAACAACACGTCTCTTCAGAAACACTGTAACTCAGTGTTAGTGAGAAGTTCCATCGAGCAGCTCCAAGAAAGTTTTAGTGGCATCAGAATAACTTTGAAACTGTTATTTTCAAGTTTAAACCCGATACAGTGTTGCTTAATACAGACTTAGAACTGAGATGAATGGATGAGAAAGGCTCCAGTGATGAGGACACTCACATCGGGGAGTAATCCTCTCAGGGTTCATCGCTGTCTCCTTCACATCACAGATAATAACTTGATATTGACCATATAAAACACAATCTGGGACCGATTCCTCCCGTTTCCTGACGTCAGACTTGTTTCTCAGATTCCTGTCACGGTGGAGCCACGCTGACCGGCCTCCTCACACCGCGGCGTGCGACGGGAGAGAGAGAATGGAGTGATTAGGCGTGATGGAAAAAAGACGAGAGGTCGGAGGAGAGGCAGATTATGTCTGATTACTCACGTCAGATCCAATCACGCTCACATCGCCGAGCTGATGAACTCGTTCAGATAACAGTGGACATTCCAGTTTGAAAGTGCTGCAGCTCAAATTGAAATGTGAGAACTCCGAGCGCTCCTTCTGATTATGATTCAAACTTCACAGAGTCTGATCTTTATTTAGTTGCAGGTTTGTTTGTCTGCGCTGCTCAACGTGTGTGTGACAGTTTGTCAGCAGCCGCTCGGCCTTCGCTTCAGCTCGGCAACTCGTGAGGAGATCACAAGGTTAAACTAAAAATATCTGTCTGTTCTTTATTCTAACCACCGATCTGTCCCGTCCTCCGTTCACGCTGCGTCTCCTTCAAGTCGTTCACTCTCCCTCCTCCCTCCCTCCCTCCCTCCCTCCCTCCTCGGCCTCTCTGCTAATTGACTCCTTTGCCATCGAGCGTTTAGAGACGACAGATCCAACATTCAGCCACCGACACTCACAGAACCCGGTCATCTCCTGCCGGCTGGGCTTGCCGTTTGCACTCACACAGAACCGACAGAGGAGCCGGGAGGTTGATGCTGAACCAACTCCTGCAGAGATGTTCATAAATGATGGGAACGTGCAGAGGAGACATTTGTATTTCCACAGAAAAACAACACTGAACGTTCACATAGAAGTACAGAGATGTGAGTTTGCACACACACACACACACACACACACACACACACGCACACACATGCCGCTCCTGGCCTGGACTGTTCACTTCACCCTGATGCGTACCGACCTTTGGCCCTGAGGGTGGATGATGGTGTTAAAGAGCATCACTGTCAGAGCTCCGGCTCAGTCGCTCGTTCCCGGTGCAGCAGTGAAATGAAAGGCCCCCCCTCACTCACAACCCCCCACCCCCCCACCACCACCCGAGGCCATGCTCTACACGTTCTCCTCGCTCCGACCTCCTGCTGTTTCAGATTATATATCATCGTATGGATGGAGAGAGGAGAAGTGCTCCGGGTTGACGGGTGGAGAGCTTAACGCTGGAATCGGGCCGAGGGGACGAGGTAAACGGTCCAATCGACGCCTTCAGACTTGAGAAGAGATGAGATAGAATAAGATGCATTGATCCCACACTGGGGGGGGGGGGGGGGGGGGGGGATTCACTCGTTACAGCAGCACATAGCCAGAAAGACACTTTAAAGAAGTGAATAGAATAAAATAGAGCATTTAGTACAAATTAGAGCCAGTTGTGTTATATGCATGTTAGAATATGAACGCTGAGGGTTACAAGCATACCCAAACAGCTGATTTACATTTTAGATCCTTATTGAAAGCACATTTCCAGATTAGTCAGAGACGTCCAGTTAAACCTGCGTCTCAGGACACAGCATCATTTACCCCACAGCCCCCAGTCTTTAAATGAACCCTCTAATCACACTCTGTCCACGGCTGAATTAACTTAACGTCTTTCAATGATTTAGTCAAATGAGCACAAATACAGGAAACGGAGATTATTTTTCTTGCTGTCACATTAATAAGCTGGAAATAATTGAAAAGTCTGTTCCCACGAGAACTGTTTCATCGACATGTTTCCAACGTCCATCAGGACAAATGCACTTCTTAACTCATGCAGCTGCAGAACAGCTCATGTTTTCACTCACGCTCAGTGTGTGTAGCTGCAACCTGAGGCGATTTTAATGTTACACACACACTGCATATTTTAACAATGACAAAGAAGCTGCATTAAATAGAGGCATCGCTGGTTAGACGTGAACTCAGAGACAAGATTCTGCTCGTGGTGATCAGACGTCAGTGGGGATGTGCTGTCAATAAAAACACTTTTAATATTTATATATTACTGTATACATCATGTCCTGCCTCCACCCAGGCTCCGCCCCTCTCCTGAATGCTCCCCACATCCTGTTGTTGTGAATGAGTCTGATCCGAACTTCACATGAGAATCACTAACTTCAGTGTTTCTTTAGAAAAGAGACGACATTAATACAATGAACCTGAAGTGCTTGTTTAGATCGAGGGGAAGAATCCAGTGAAATGGATTTTATAAGCCACAGAGAGAAAGTGCTGCAGGTGAACTGGGATCGCTCTTCATCTCCTGGCAGCTGCCTTTGTTTCCTATGTGTCCACGGTGAGAGTTCCTGTTTGAATCTGAGTTAGAACAAAAGAAGAGACAGGAGGAGGATTTCTCAGAGTGAGAGAACAGAACAAAATGGAAATTAGGAGAGAGAGAGAGGGAGAGAGGGAGAGAGAGAGACAGAGAGAGAGAGAGAGAGGTCATCACAGAATGAACAGAGTTGACAGGAAGAGAGATGAAGATGGATTAACAACAACAACAACCACCAGGTGAAGACTGTTCTTCAGAGTGAGGCTTCGTTTGTCTGGATTCAGAGTCTCAGTGAGTTCAGGGTCAATGAAGTCCACCACATCTAGATAATTTAGAATGATTCATAGTTTTCTGTTGGCTCGTTGATATTAATTCCTCTGAACCACCACAGGATATTAAATTACACCATTACATTAAATTAATGCATATGCACAATTTGCTGCAAAATTGAGCCTTTTTAAAACATCAAAAATATGAATGATAATTGTATTTGTATTGAGGAATCTTTAAAATCTCAAAAATATATCTTATTCAGTATACTATTATTATTTTATTGGATTTTAGTCTCTGTTCTTTGCTGTATTTGCGATGTAACTCTGTAAAAATATAATAAATTCTAAAAAAAATGTGATTTGAGTCAAAACAATGTTCATAAACCTCCATGTTAGCAGACGGGACATGAGAGCCAGGAAAGACGTGTCATCCATCTTTATTCACAGACTAGTTTGACTTTTGGTTGTAGGAGCTTCATCATCATGTTTCATCAGTGGTTATAGATGTTTTAAATTTCTTACGACATTCTTAATCCCAGCTAAATCATAACCAAAGTGCATTTTATCTATTCTATTCTAGACCCTCCTCTCCACTGGTGTATACACATATACTATACCAGAGGAAACCCTTGAGAGTATAAACACACACATGTGTTTTGACAAGAGAAGAGAAAGACAGAAACTAAAGAGCCTGAGACACGTGGCAGCGGGGAAGAGAGAGAGAGCAGAGAAAGCAGAGCGGTGGAGAGCAGCAGTCAAACTGCGGCGACCTGGGAGACGACAGCACGATGAGGAGAAGATGAAATATTCACCAGCCTCAACCAGGCGGGTTTATCCAACCCTGAGAAATAGATGAGTTCTCCAAGGAGCGTCCAGGTTCTGCCGGTTCACACAAGAGACGACCGGGAGTCTGGTCTAAAGAGCGGTGCAGAGATTCAGTTCTAGTCAGCTCGTCCACGATAGATCCAAATATATGCAACTAAAAAAAATGGATAATTGTTCTTGCACAAGCTTCTGCGATCAACCAGGTTTGACCAATCACAGAGAGCCTCGTCTATAACCTGCTACAACCCCTGCACCTCCCATAACTATGTGTACATAAAGCATGGGCCTGTTTAATATGAATATGCACAAACAGTAAATGTATTTGTGGGTCATTTGCATTTTTTTAAATTGCAATGTTGGTCAAAAAGAAGATGGAGATAAGTGAAGAATAAATTGATTAAAAGATTTTATTCTTTTAATTGTAATTATTTATTCATCTTTGCAGATTTATGCAGATTTATGCTCAAGAACATCAAGGTTATCACTGGTAATTTCAGCAAAGGGAGATAATTTGTTTTGTATCTCCCATTAGACGTCAATCCATCCATCCATCCCTCCATCCATCCCTCCATCCCTCCATCCATCCTGGCATTTCCCCCCCCCTCATCCGAGGTCAGGCTGCAAATCTTTTAGCTCCTCCTGCTGGATCCTGAGTCATTCCCAGGCCTGATGGGATATGTTGTCCCTCCTACTGGTTCTGGTTCTTCCTGGAGTTCCCCTCCCGGTTGGACGAGCCCGGAAATCCTCCAGTCAAAGGCGCTCCAGGCCCCCCCCCCTCCTGAAAAGATCCCCGCTCCACATCAAGAGGCTGAGCTCTGGGCTCCTCACTGGATGTCCACACTCCTGACCTGGTATGTTAGACTGAGCCCGGCCACCCGGTGTATTAAACTCATCTCCGCTGCTTGAGAGGGTCGGGACAGGGATCCATGAGGTATCCTGGACATTTAGACATAACAACATCCCAATATTCTGTGTTGCACATCATCTTTTATACATTTCTCTTATTTTATTGTCTTGTCTCAACTGTCATTTCGCATAAAAACGCCCCAGAACCTAATTAATGTAATCCCACTTCAGGAGACTTGGAAGAATCTGTGCTGAGATGCACTGAAGCTCCCGCGGCTGCTCGTGGCGTCAGGGTGGCCCTCACATCTCTCACCCATCGGTACCTGTGTGTGGTTAGTTACAATCCAGATGAGAACATTAATAGAACTGTATGAAAAAAGTTAAAGAGTTCTGAAACTATTGAAATTATTGAAACTATAAATAATCACAAACTTCATCCAGAAATTCCCTGAATTAGACGTCGAACATGATCCAGTATTTAAACTGTTTCCGATTCAGATGTTAACATTAACTGAACTTCTTCTTCTTGTTCTTGTTGTTCTTCTTCTTCTTCTTCTTCTTCTTTCTTCTCCTTCTTCTTCTTATTTTCATGATGTAATGAGTCGTGTGATAATGTAAACAGAATCAGAAAAAGGTTCATTTCATAGAGAGCAGAAGCTTGTGTTGAACACGACTCCTCCAAGAAAAACAAACTCAAACATTATTCATCAAACGGCTTCAACAGCAGCAGGATGCAAATGATGCTTTCCAGATGAGAATGAACACAATATGTAAATGTGTTGTTATATTTAGCGGGAAATCATCTTCGGGACGAGAACTTATGCAGATCTGACTTCAGTGTTAAGTGAGGAAGATAAAAAGGGACGGAGCCTCGTGGTTATGGAAACAATAGATATATTAATACCTCTGACGTGTGAGTTTGAAATGTGGTTTTCATGTCGTGACTAAACGACTGAACATCTTTGTTTAATGACTTAAGAACTTATTATCTACAGATGATAGAAGTTGTTTTCTATCAGATCCCAGCTTGTTTTAGTTACACTCCACCAGGTTTACATGTGAAGATCAACTCAATAACTGTCCGTGGTAAAATAACGACTGAAGGCAACTCACTGGTTTTAATAGACAACACATCACATCACATCAATCCAGGCCCTTCGCTCTGTCGGCTCCTGCACGTCGTGGAATTCATTTGATTTCACTTTTAAAGACCAGAATATATAATAGAGATGTTGGGCCCACATGAGGCTTCAGTTTAAACATGAGCTCACATATTCAGAGACTTTATAACACTTCTTAAAAAGTTTGACTTGACGCCTTCCCCAAGTCCCTTAAAGGTGGATCCTGTGTCGCGTTGGCATCAGATAATGGTGGTGGACCAGGACCGAGGAGGCGGCTGATGATGGATCCTAATAAGCGGCAGTGGACTATGACTGTGGACTAAAGTGGAGCCGATCTGGATGGTGGATCATGATCCTGCTGGTAGACGATTGCATCAGGACTGCTTGACATATAGTATTGAAGTTATCCTTCAAAATGTTTACCCTCATCAATGCTGCTAACAACTTAAATCTTGATGATGTTCTCCTGCACGTGGCATCTATTGCACTTCTGTCCGTACTGGGAGAGGGATCCTCACATGTGTCTCTCTGAGGTTTCTATGTATTTTTACCTGTTAAAAAGGTTTTAAAGTATTTTTTCCTGACTCTTGCTGAGGGTTAAGGAGAGAGGATGTCACACCCTCTTAAAGCCCTATGAGACAAACTGTGATTTGTGAATATGGGCCATACAAATAAAATTTGATTGATTGATTGATTGATTAAAACCCTTAAAACAATTAGATCCTGAGCAAAACGTGCCGATGAAACAAGGGCATGAAAAAGTATTTTAATTTCCAACAGAGTGACAAAGGGCACTTCTGCTCTAACAGCAGAAAAGGACGGCAAAGGAAAGTCTTAATGATGCGTTTGTTTGTGTGTCTCTTCCTCCTCCAGATGAGATGTAAACAGTTTAAATGAGCGACAGAAACAACTGCAGCACCGATGAATAACTCAGAGAATTTGACAGTATTCACACCCTCCACATTTACATTGTCCACCAATTAGACGTCCGGAAGTCGCCTTCGCCTGCGAGGAATCCTTCCGTGTGTCCTCTGCCTGCGTATCTGTTCTTTTTCAAATCTGTCCCCGTCTCCGTCCACATGCAGACTAAGCCTTTCCCCCCCGAGACGAAGCGTAATTAGCAGAGAAAAGCGGCTAAATTGACATCCTGCCGCCTCTCGGCTCGGAGAGGTCCTCCTAAGAGGCTTACAGCGTGACAAACCTGCCGCGTTAATAGGTTAATCCTTAAGCCTCTGCTGCTTCCACCGCTTCCTCGACACCTTCATGTGTTTGTTGTGAAGGCACTTAGTCGTTTCCCCCCCCCCCCTCGGAATACTTCCCCTTCCTTTCATCCTCCCTTTCATACCGCGGTGCCCCGTGTGCTGCTTTTTGTCTGAGGGTTAATTAGCATTTAACCAACACATTGTTGTGCTTGTGAGATACTCCCTCGCTGTCCTCTTCTCCTTCTTCTTCTTCTTCTCCTTCTTCTCCTCGCTCCTCCTCGCTCCCTCGTTGTCTTTGATTTCAGCCCCGCGGCGAAGCGGTGAGTCCTCGAATGGATAATTAGAATCACACCGCGGCGCTCTATATTTGTGGAAGTGTTTCATATATGATTTATGTAGCGCCGGGCTGCTTCCTTCAAAACCTTGTGTTCTCACATATTCACACAAACACATTCTGTACTTCAGACTTTTAATTCTTAATTCTTCTTGCTCCCCGTTCGATTTGGAGAAGATGTCGGTGTTGGAAATGGTTTTTCCGAGTTGATAGAAGCCGTCAGTGAAGGTTGAGGCTTCTGGGGATTTTCTCTGTTTCTCTACGGGCTCTTCAATGACTCTTCAGCACACACACACACACACTTTCCTTTTCCATCACTTGCACTGCTGTGTCTCATCTCCACCTGCCCTGCAAACACACATGAGAAGAACTTGCACACATATATACGTCTAAAGACATATAATCAAATACATGGTGTGATTTAATTGTTTCTATTTTGTGTGTCCGCTCTCCACCTCCCTCAGTTTCATCCTTAAAGTTATTTTTCCGAGGGATCTTCTCTCCTCAGAGGATACGCATCCATTAAACACATTCCCTGTCCTTCTCCTCTCCCTCCTCCCGTCCCCCGGATGAGGACTAACAACCCTCCGGCCTCCTCGGACTCCGGTCTCATAATGTGATATCCATGTTTCTGCAGCGCTGCAGCCGTTCCCCTGCCCCGGAGGAAAGCATCTCTCTGCCACCGCGCCTCAGGAATCATTACAGCATGTTAGCCACTCGCATGCGTACACTCCTTATTGCTTCGCTCCTCCTAGGGCAGTAATGGCCAAATGAATCTTTTATGAGGGAGCTTGTAGTTCCAGAGCTTCTCGACGTGTCCGCAGCAGTAGCTTCTAACAGGGGAGCTGCTTTCTGCACTTCACTCGGGCGCCTTCCGAGGCAGCCAGCATTTTAAAGTCCCTTCTGTTGTTTGTACTCTTCAGTCACAGTTGGGCCACAGAGATAATGTTCATATCGCCCGGGTGTGTCCTCAAAACAGCAGGAGTCAGGATTCTAAATCAAATCCTGGTCAGTCCAGTGATGGGAGTCTTTCCTCTGTGATATCAGTTCAAACTAAACGTTTTGGAAACTAGATATTAACAAATACATAAAATGTAAAACTATTATGGCTATTATGAGACTTATTCATCTCATGTCGGTGGTGAGGTTGTGTGAAGATGGCAACTATCTTGGTTTATACATTAAAAACACTATAATGACACTTGATATAAGACACACGTCCGCCAACAGTCTCTTAATGAAAACACATTTAAATTCAATAGATTAAATATTTTAATTTCAATCTGCAAACTTTCTAATTTCTGAGCAATCAATGAAAATGTTGAGAGATGATCTGTTGATCCGCCCCCTGACCCAGATCCACACCGAGCTCCCGTGGGTTCTCCACCGATCCCTAACCACACGTACGTAAAGCAAAACATCCACCAACAAACAGTGGTGGTGGAGTTTAAGGGGGTTAGGAAAGGATGTAAGGTTGAAACAGGAGAAAGGAAGGAAAGGGGTCATCATGAACATTACTGAGATGAGGAGGAAAGAAACAACCTCCTACTGGTTTGACGTGGCTCCTCCTCTTCTTCTTCTTCCCTTTTCACTGATCTCCACGACACGATGATACAGATCAGTGGAAACACCCGGGACCTGAACTTCTACTCCATCTACAAACCTCCATCGTGTGTTTCCTTGTATCATCTGATCAGTGTCATCTCCATTGGAACGTGATGTAAACAATCCAGTTCATCAAACAGCTGCTTGTGCCTCAGCCTGACAACACGCACCATCACACAACCCCATCAGCGTGCAACACAAGATGCACATTACAGTGCGTTAGAGGCCACGAGGACCCGGTGCAGTGTTGACACGATGAGATCACTGTGGGATTAATTAAATGTTTCTCATCTCATGCAGCCCCCCCCCCCCCCCCCCCCCATGCTCTGCTCTGCTGGTCCCATGTCTCATAAAACAGTCAGAGGTCTACACCAGACTGATTTAAAGATGAGTGAATGTGAAGGAAACTTATATTAAACCAAAGTTGAAGGATTTTTACAAATTCAAAGAAAATATATTGTTTATTTTCTCGTTTCTTGTTTCTTTTGGCTGAATTTAAAGATGTTGTCCCACTTGACTCGGACGTATTCATGCACAGGCTGGATGGGTGTTTTTTAAATGTCATACTATGATTACAATTTTGCTCAACAACAATGGTAATATTTCTGTTGGGCTCCGAGTCCGAGAAGTTTTCATGCACAGAAAAGAAAACTCCCTTTACCAGAGCTCCCAGTTTGATCCATAAACCAAAAGAGCTGTCGCTGTAACAAACACACAAACTAAATCTTGATTTCTGAGTTTAAAAAACAAACCTTGGTATTAACTGATCTAAAGTTCAGAATGTTCTCGTTCCTGAACTTGTTAAAAGGCAGAAAACAAAGAGAGCAGCTTCTGTTCCTGCTGCAGAGAAGCATCGGGTCACATGGTGTCTGCAGTCGCCCTGTGTTCAGGGTGTGGCTGTGGCAACACGAGTGCAATCTACTGCACCATTCTCTTTGTGGAGCTTCAGTGCACTCAGCATGTAAATCTCATTCACTATCGAGTCGTGCATTCAGCCAATGAAGGCGGCGGTTTGATGGGAGCCTGCCTCAGTGGCCACAGTGGACAGATGCTCTTTAACTGCTTGAAAACTTCCCACAGACCTCAGCCATTCAAGTATAATTGGAACATAAGCAACCTGGACTCACCTTTCACTCTCCGACCCCGGTTAAAAAAATCAACACAGAATTCAACACAGTAAATTTTTGGCTCCTTCAGCTGCAGAGATTTCACTAGAAAAATGAAGTATTGAGCCAAATAACGAGCCAAATAACGA
>NC_070628.1:3690925-3738981 GCF_947347685.1 Pleuronectes platessa | reverse complement strand
TTTGAGGCTCTATATCAAAAGTCGTGATGGAGAGAACGTCCGTCTTTACAATGTGATCTTCTGAGTTTGATTTATCCATTAATACAAAAGATTGTTCAGATTGTTAATCAATAGAATCACGATTTCTAATGTCAAATCTGATATACATATATATATACATAATGATTTACTATGTAACAACATGATTTAAGTAGTTTAAGTCCTTCACAGGCCACATTGTCCCTCTCTTTACAATGAATAACAACTGGCTGGTGGACAACAGTTATCAGCTAAAAATAAAAATAATAATAATAATAATAAAACTGCTTCTTATTGTTTCATAGTAACTTCCTGAAACTCTATTCAAGTAACAAATAATGGGATTTTGAATCAAATTCTATGAGAATATTATTAAAGTTTTGTGTTTTTATCCTAGTTTCCATGAATCATTAAAACTTAGGCTCTAATTTCCTCCTGGTACTTGGACCCTTGTTTCTCTGTTTCTCCAGAGTTCCCTTTCACTTCTTTTGTTAACAAGCATCTCATTCTACTGTCTGGTCTCATATTAGAGGCATCCAGCTGCACGTTCTGTCTATAGAGCACATCTGCCTGCTACCAGTGACTGTGGATGAGCAGTGCTGGGTTCAGTGAAGCCTGATAACTCGAGCTCCTCCCGACTGTGACAGGCTGTGGAGCCTCTGGCAGCATCAGTGTGACGACAGTTTATCAAACAGTTTATCAAACAAAGACGTTTTATTTACACAGATCTGTTTACACTCGCAGCTCATCTCCTTCTCCCGCCACCTGTTTTTTCGGGATGTTTTCCTCCCACAACCTCGCTCGACATATCGGGTTGTTGAAATATTTGCTCAGCAGATGTTTAACTGGCGGCTAATTGGGCTCGGAGAGAGAGAGAGAGGATTGTTTCAGAGCTGTGGACCTTTTGTCCCGTTGCTTCCTTTAAAAGGCCGACCTTTGGCTAAGTCATTTAAATATGTAAATAAGTGCACACACGTATGTGCGAGCGGTATCTCCATTAACCACGGGCTGCCTCTCTGTCTCACACACAACAAAGCCTCCAGCTCTTCATAACGACTCTGCTGAGGTGATAAGTGTGATTTGTCATTTTACAGATGCTGCGTTCTCCCCTTCAGGGCTGCAGGAGCGCCCACACACCAGTTCTCACACATGCACCAGCTCAGCACCGGTCTCCATCATCCCCCACAGCCTCGTGCCAGAGTGAGTCTGGCCCGGGTGTCCGCTCTGCCCATGTACAGGCTCGCTCTCTCTCTCTCTCTCCCCCCCCCCCCCCCTCTCTCTCTTTCTCTGGGGCAGCCATGACAAGAAACGTCTGCTGCGTGTTTGATGGATGGCCGTGACCCTGAGCGACTCGACAGCAGAAAGAAGGAACAGGGAGAAACGCTGCAGGAGGCGGGGGGGAGGAGAGGAACAGCACATTAAAAGAAAGAGAATATATAGCAGAGAGGAGACAGATATATAATAGACCAGGTTTGCCTTTTTCAATCTGAGAATACAATGGGAGAATCTGAGAGGGGGGGGGGGGGGCTATGGAATCACACGCTGCCATCCCATAATTTATGATTGCAGTGGAGTCGCTCTGGAACTCAGGATCAGCAGCGCTCTCCTCACTTGAGCGAATAATGGCGCATGAATAAAAGCGGCTGACTCCTGCAACATTGTTCTATGATTACTTTGAAATCCATGAATAGTCTTGGTGTCTTGATATCAGGTTTTATCATCTAACTTCTCCAGTTATAACTGAAGAAGTTACAAAAACTAAATAAATCAGAATATTGCAGTTTTATCTGGGTCAAAGTTGTGGTATCGGGTCGGTACGTAGATTTGTGTTCTCGTCGAGGATCAGAGGGATTTAAGATGCTGGTGTCAACATCACAACGTCTCTAATAAAAATACAATAAACGTTCATGTGTTCATTCATTAATTAGTTAATTAGTTAATATTAAATAATGAAAGTTCAGTCTGACAGTTCAAACTCCGAAAAGATTTACAGCTGATGATTCCACAATAGAGAAAAAAACTGTACAAGACAAAGTACTCGCTCATGTAAACTTCTTAAAACGCCCAGAGCCACCTGCACCCCCCCCCCCCTCCATTTCACACTTTGAGATGTGATAAACAGTTTATCCTTCATTACACCTCAGACGTTACAGCAGCGCACACTGGAGCTCCAACTCCAGATTAATGTGTCTTAATATTTACAATGAGAGGGGATGGAACACACATGAGAAGGGGAGGGGGGGGGGTGGTGGAATGATTAGTATCTCAGATATGAATCATTGCTATCCTGTGAAATGTGATAGGAAGATTGGAGATAGAAAAAAGAAAGAGAGGGAGCACTCGGGGTGAGTCATTATGTTGATTTGAATTGATGCCGGCTGGATGAATGTATCAGGACCAGTCGGAGGAAGAGGGGGAACGACGAGGGCCGAGGGAGGAGAGGAACAGACGAGGGGAGGAGAAGGAGAGAGAGAAAGTGACGGTGGAATCAATTAAGAGACGGAAACATCATGGGAACTGGGAGGAGACGAGGAGACGGACGAGGAGACGGGACGAGGAGACAGGTAAGAGAGACCGAGGTGGACAGAGGAGGTGAAGTTTGAAGGTGGCAGTGAAAATCAAATCCAAACTGTAGATCCAACAGATTTCCAAGTGTCGTCTTGTTCCCTACACGCTGGATAAAACCTCCTTTTTGTCCTCTCCTCCACGGAGACTGACAGAACTGACACCCGCTGTATATTTGAGGATGTGGTGATTGATGGCTCTGACATTTTCCTTCCCCTCCTGCTCGGCCGGAGACTCCCAACGGAACGATTCTGGTGAAAATCTCTGTCAGATGTCATTTGTGTAAGACGCTAAAAAACTGTGTTCACACTCTACTGACCCCCCCCACACAGACCTACAGCCAATTAAACTGCAGAAGAAGAACTGAGGGTTCTCTGTCCAGGGGGAGAGTTTAGGGCCAAACTTCTCAGTTATAATCATCACGACTAAACGTTTAGTTAAAAGTTAAATCTGGTGTTAAAGCAACAATATAAATGTGTAAACATCGCCAACATGCTCCCCCAATGTGAAACCCCAGCGCCTTGATCGCCCCCTGGTGGTTTGCTGCAGTACAAGTCACAAACCCTCCCTCTGCTATGCTAACAAATGGAACAAGGACAGAACTTTAAAGTCAAACACAACGTGGATATCTGTGAGTCAGGAAATATTGTTCGAGGTATATTTATACAGAATGTCATATACGTAATCTACAGAGCTTTTACAAATACTAAAGATTAAAGACAAAGAGATGTTTCATCTATTTTAATGCGTTTTATTTTGGAAGCCTTTATGAAAAGTGACACAGGAAAGGCAGGTGAGGACACAGATAAGAGGACAGTGACAGCTCGGTCTCCAGCGATCTCACAAACGCTATCAGACGTGAATCTGGAGGCAAAGCAAAACGAAAAGAGACATTTGTCTTCTCCTGAACCAGAGGTTGGACAGTCTGAGTTTTACACCTCAGCACCGGCCCCACAGCGGAGAGTCTGTGACCCTGAGACGAGCTCGGAGACCTCGGCCGACCACCGAGACACGACATCACAAAGAGACGGGAGGAAATCAGGACGGACGTGCACCTGAGACCGAGACACGCAGAGACAGAGACGGACACGGGAAAAAGAGAGAAGGGGGAGTCACAAGAGAGGAGGAGGAGAAGAGAATGATGAAGGAGACACAGTATGGGACCCAACAAAAGGTCATCTGTGTGACAAAGTGAAGCAAATGAAAAGAGGCAATGTAAAGTGGTGAGGGGGGGGGGGGAGTCGGGAGATCGAAGGCCATGGAAATGAAGAGAAAATGAAAGAGGGAGGAAAAGACGAGTGGAGCGATGGAGGAGTCTGTGGAGCAGCTGGAGTCCACCGGGTGAATTCGTGCCTCGTGTTTCACACGTCTTCGGCGTTACAGCGATTTGGACGGTGATTCTGACAACACAACACGGAGACACAAATAAAGAGACAGCTCGACACGCCGACAGGAAGAGGAGGAGGGAAAACAAGGAGAAGGAAAGAGGTAGAGGAGGGAGGGAGGAGGAGGAGGAAGAGGTATACAACTGAAGGAGAGAAAGATCCGGTGTAAAAAACGAGTGAAGCAATGAAATATATTGAGTTTGAATTCTAATCAACCTTTTAGTTATTGAACAGAGACAAGTTGTGTTTGAATAATCTGAGCACCTGGTCTGAATCTATTTATAAGAAGAAAAGTAAGTTGCTGTATCCGGGGGCATAGCTCAAAAAAGTTTTACTTAGTTCAGACACTTAGTCCCTTAATTAGTCATTAGTGTGTTTTAGTGTAACGTTCAGTTTATACTCACACAGGCTGATTCTCCAGGTAGTGGGAGAAACTGGAGGAAATAGTTTCAGCACGTTTTCTATTCGCTAATGAGCTCAAGAGGCTGTTTCCCATTGACACCAACATGACCAATTAAAATCTTGACCTGATGGTGGCACTAGAGGTAAAGTGGGTACAATTCCTCCCGTGAAGAATATTAATTTTTGAGCCAAATATCACAGCAAACCTTTCAAACCAGGAGGAAAGAGAAAGATGAGATAAATTATGTAAATTCATAACCTCTGAATTAACGTGTGAGATAAAACACATTCAGTGTCTTGTGGGATTATTTAAAGAAACTGTCTGACTTGTTCAGTGGTTGAAACAATGTGAAAGTAGCAGAGGAATAAAGTGAAGCAGGATTTCCGAAGCCAGGCAAGCGTCAGATGTTCTTCTCCAGAGATTTGGACTTTTGGTCTCTAATGAGTAAAAACACAACAAACTGAGGAACCACTCGATGAAGAGAAACTTTAAAAAACAAACTAAATCCCACAGACACTGCCACAGTAAATAAAGTTGACACCAACGAACCATAGGACAGTAAAACAACCGTCTGCTCAGACTACAGATTCCCAAACTAAAGGGTGAGGAGCCGCCGGAGCAGCAGTGGAGACAGAAGCTCCTCTGGGAGCAGCGAGCAGGAGGCGAGGAGCAAATGAGAGGAGAGGGAAAGAAATCTATGAACAGAAAGGGGGGGGGGGGGGAGAGAAAAAGAAAGATTTGACCAGTAAAACAGGGAAGATGAAGATGACGTCGCTCCGTGAGGGAGGAGGAGAGAGGAGAGGAGGTCGGGGGGGGAGATAGAACATGAGAAGTGAGACGAGGGAAGTCTTTTCTTCCTTCACCTCTTTTTTCTTCCGACCCGGTTTCATCACGTTCGGGTTCTTCTCTCCATTCTGCTCTGCTCGTCTTTCATTCTTTCAGGTGATTGAACTTTAACGACTCGTTCTGACAGTTGCTGAATGACACATTTTCATTAGCTCCATGTTCAGTATACATTTAGATTTTCACCTTTTTCCCTGATAATTGAATAAGCGACAGGTTTATTAAGTCTTCCCTTCTCTCTCCTGATGAGGACATTTACTTTTATTTCTTTGCAATTTCACGTAGTTTAATTTTGGCTGAGCTGTTTGTTCAGGTTCTATCATTATGTCATGAGCAGTTGTTGCTGCTGTAATTGATCAATTAGAGACGCTGTTACTTTTATCATCCTCTGTCACGACTCTGCTGTAAAGAAGCTCATCCCTTCTTCTCTCAAAGTCAAAACTTAATGTGACAAATCCTCCACGTGTACGGGACAGAGACAGGGTTGAAATACTGCAAAAACACAAAGTATTACGCATATAAATACGCAACATATTAAGGATCCAACTGTACTGCTGCTAAGGAGACCTCTCGATATGCAGCCTGAACTCAATGAGGCAACAAATCACTGTCCCTGAATGTGATTTAAGGGAAACATGCCGGGCATCCAGAATCAGAGCTGTGATGTGTCCTGTGTCCTGTGTCCTGTGTCCTGTGTCCTGTGTCCTGTGTCCTGTGTCCTGTGTCCTGTGTCCTGTGTCCTGTGTCCTGTGTCCTGTGTCCTGTGTCCTGCCATGTCTCCTCCGTCTTGTCCCCAGACACTGAAAGTCTCAGTATTCCATCCTCCTGTCCCAGAGGCTTCAGTCTGTCTCCCTCTCTGTCTCTCTCTGCTTCCTCCTGTCTTCCTCTTCCTAACCCATACATCCCCATGCGACAGAGCAAACCCTTTAATAATATATGAGCTCCTCCGTCTCTCCGGGCAGTGGTGGCAGGTTCCTACAGGATTCAATCATGGCCACACTAATGAGATTAGCATGGCTAATGTGCCCCCCCCCCCCCCCCCCCCCCCCCCCCCACACACACACACTCCTAACAGCCTTACCTCAGTCCCAGCAGGCTCTCCACACAGCAACAGGGTACCCAGGATGTGTGGGTCGATTGCACGGTGGCTAAACCAGGAAAGCCCCCCCCCCCCCCCAGTTCCACCTGGGCCTCGACACAAGGTGCCGGAAGAGGAGGACAACATCCCAGGTGAAGGGGGGGGCAGCTGGCCAAGCGAGCAGAGCCTCCGTGACAAGTGTGTCTGAGTGTGTGTGTGTGGTGGAAGGAAGGAGGCATGGGGGGGGGGGTGGTTGGCAGCTTTCCACCGCCTCTCCCTGTGTTTTCGAAAAGCCATCGTAGAACCTGGCACCTGAGACTGCCAGGACGGAGGGGAAGAGCGGGGGGGGGGGAGAAGGAATTGGACGGATGGAGGGATGGAGGGATGAAGAGGTGACGGAGCAGATGAGCGTGGTCACCCAGGATCTCATTGTTCATCCTGCACCACATTCCTCCAAACACTGGATTTTAAATCAAACGTGCTCACACACACACACACACACAAATCTCAGTTTCTACATTTAGCAGCTGCTTTGATTCAGCGTGACTTGCAGTTGCAGCTGCAGGTCTGGACCCGAACTGATGAATCACCAACACTGGGATCAATACGTCGCCTCTAACCAGCACACACATAAGAAAGAGAAGGACTGGGAGGCAGAGGGAGCAGGAGGCGGGATCACTTCTCGCCTGAATCCCCGGCTGCTCAGGTTGTGTCTGGATCTCCAGTGTATTCAAATTAAGTGGATGCAATTCTTCACGGCTTTGATTGATTTCTCAGTCAAATTAGCTGATTGGTTAATCTATCAGTGAACTGGAGACGCATTGCCCAACAGGACCGTGAGGAGTCCGTTCAGCTCGTGTGACTCAGGGGGGACGCAGCCATCCCTCAGATGTGTCCCAGCCCCGAGACAAACAGGAGCATGGACATGATTCATAACCTGGAGTCAAGATGCAAAATAAAAGAAATCAGCTGATTGAGAAAAAAGGAAAAACCAGGACGACACACGTTGGTGCTGCACGACTCCAAATTGTCATAACGCTCAAAAGTCCTTATCTGCAAACTCCAGTCGTTTCAGGGTCCGAGCATGGACACGCTCAAATAGACACACACGTGTTGTGTGCAGCTCAAGGTGAACACATGATTAAACTCACCTCTGGCTCCGGGAGGCTGAACCATTTAATCCAGTCACGTCGGGATCTCACCAACTCGCTGAATACTGAGGAGACGCAGTGGATCGAGCTCACGTGAGTCGAGTCGCTCTATCTGAGAAGGATTGAGCAGGTTGGTTTTTCTTTTCTTCTAAATACAATCATGTAGATTAATTTATGGTCCCCGCCAGACGTCTCATCCCAGTTAGTAAGGAAATAAATCTCTGGCTTCATCAGCAAAATGGCCAGGAGGGTTTGTGTTGTGATATTAATCACATGATGCATTAAAGCATCCACATAAATGATGCTCTACATGTCTGTGTTAGTTCATTGGCCTTGACACCCAATGAAACCAGTGCTTTGTCGACTAGGTGTCTCTAAATGGGACCATAACCTACTGAATGAGCATCATGTTGTATTGAAGAAGACTTGAAACCAGAGTTTGAGATCATAAAGTTTTAAATCGAGTGAGAAATGAGGGAGTTATTTTCTCATAGAGTTCAAAAACTGATTTCTACAAAAACCAGTGGAGTCACCCCCTAGAGGTCGTTCAAGAGAATACAGGTTTCAGGCACTTTCATAATGGCTTCACATTCCAGACCCGGAGTCTACGTCCATTTTTTTACATCGTCTAGGATGTCAAACATCCTAATGTACTTCAGATTTATGTAAATATGTTTCATTTAGAAATAAGAATAAAGTACTGGAGTGAAGGAAATGCTGTGTCAGCAGATTTAACCAGTTGATGCATCTATAGGTTTTTAAGCAAGAAAAGCTCCAGAGCTGAAATATATTCTATGATGTAGTGTTTCCCCACAGAGAGAGCAGTAATGGGAAAAACAGGCTCTGCATCTAATAACCTCAGGGAGAAAGCTCTGGCCTCAGTGACTGTGAGAGCGGGAGACGCCAACAGAAATGTCAAGTCCTGTCGTCCGCCCTGTATCACCCTCTAAAGAGGAAGTAGAGCCAAGTTGGTCAAGGTCGTATCTCAGCCAGTCAGAGCTCCAGACTCCAATTAAAGAAACTCCCATTCCCAAACACTGTCACCAGGGCAAGATGGTGGTGCCAGATATCCAGGGTATCTTTGGCTTCAGTAGGGGAAGGTGGAGATGAGTCATCCATCTTTGAAGTAGCTGTAACTAAGGTGCTTGCTGTAAAATACCTTGAGAACATTAGCTGTGTGTTAATCAAGGGGTCGCATCCCCTGGAGGTCTTGGTCCATGTGACCTTCACAGACCGTGGAGACGTCTATGAGATGATGCCCCTCCTGCAGCTCGTCCTCCTCATAGGTCCATAACGTCATGACTCCTGGGAGAGGTTGTCCCTTTTAGGTAAAAATGATGAATCCAAAACATCCGTGTCACGTGATTAACAAGGAGAGTTTAAATGTGCAGGTGACCTCACTGGTACAGAAGAAAGCTTTATTGGTTCCAGACTCCAAACTGATCCCCAGATGAACACTGAGGTGTGTATCATCAGGTTTGGGGCTTTTATTACACTTCTGCTGTTCATGTCTTCAACTGGTAGAGAAACATAACTCAAAGCTTTTAGGAGACGTGAAGGACTCATGAAACCACCTCCATCCATTAGCTGCAAACCCTGAAGGGACTAATGCAAGTGAAGTATGTTTCCTTCTTGTTGTACAACATGTAAAGAGACAGCGTGAGTCTCCTTAGTCCCCGGAGAAAGACCAGAAACCTCAATAAAGAGAAAACTTCCAGATTATGTTTTAAAATAATCGTGAACATCATGAAAATCCCTCGAACCAGAGCAGTGTTCAGTCTGCAGGGGGTCTTCATTCTCAGGCTTCTGATCTTAAATCAGCTTTTAAACTAATAAATTAGAAAAGTATTCGTTAAACGTGAATTCAAAGCAGATGTGAAGGTTTTTAGCAGAAAGAGACAAAGTCGGTTCAGCCGTATGCAGCTTGTCTACGTTTCTGAATATTAGTTCATCGTGTTCACACATTTTAAATGAACACTGGAAGCTGCTGATTCACAAATGACTGTCGAACGTTTCACGGGAAGAAACAAACATCCTTTTCTTCTTTTCTTTAAAAGAGACGAGTGACGCTACAAAGAACAAACTTTGGAACATCTTCTGTAACTTCTTGTTCATAAATAATAATGAAAGAGGCTGGAGGAATGTATAATGATGATTGCTGTACCATAATAAGTATTATCATATTATTATTGTTGTATTTTCTGGAGTACTATAAGTATTATTATACTTTAAATAAATGCTATTCATTTTATCTTAAATACACATATATATATTAATGTGACTTCTTTTATACTTTGAAAAACAACACAGCTCCGTGAATACTCTGCTCAGATAATCATGAATACTGACAGAAGCAATGACTGCACAGTATCATGTAATATGTTTCAATTCATTCTAAACTTAAAAGTATTTCTTATGATTTCTCATCCAGACAAATCTGTGTCAGGATTTCATCTTCTAATCGAGTTTAGAGCAATTTAGTAAACCAGATAAATCTGTACAGTGCAGATTTATTCATGAACATTTAACAAAACAACAACAAAGAAATCCAATCCCAGTTTCCTTTCTGCAGAACTGGGACAGAGCCCACGTCTGTGATGACGGATTCTAACCCACTAACATCTTCAGAACCAGAATGTTTCCAGCTGTGGGACTTTTCCACTTGAAACCGAAAAGTGGGTCAGAATCATCGAGGACCAACAGAAATAACCACGGTATCTGGGCTGCTGCTGAAAGAAACATGACACACACGCTGTTGTGTTGTGTTTTCTCTAAATGTCAGCGAATCCCATTACGATGCAAAAACGGCAGAAACCACAATTCAACGTGACCTTGATGGAGCCGGAGCCACTGATCCACCAGATCCTCAGAAAACACAAGTCGGAGAAATCATCCACATGCAACAATAATCACCTTCTCCTCCTTTCCTCTGGCCCAAACGGGTCGTACCATTATTAAGAAAGAAACCTTCACCTGCTGCTGCGTTTCAGACCATAATGCCACCGGGCAGTGTCAAGGGCTCCGGCTGAAAAAGAGTTCCGGTGGACGAGCTGTCAGCCGCTCTGTCAAACCCGGCCCAGAGCGCCGCACTTATTAGAAACACCGCGCCTCCCTAGAATTGAATAGGAGGCGAAATGACAGCTGATCTGCTCTTGAATATAAAGGGGCCTTTCGTGTTGGAGTGTAAATTGACTCACCTCCACTTTAGCAGATTAGGTGAACTCCAAAGAGGGAGAGAGAGAAGGAGGGAAGCCGTGCCCGGTGGAGGACACACCCGGCGGCTGGGTAGAGCCTCGCTGAGCCTCCTCTGTGGGACTGGAGCTCTTTAGATGAGTCGTTCCAAGTAATCAGTCCTGACCTGTGTGCTCCCCGGCGAGGTGGTGTCGGTGCACAGCTGGATCCGACTTCCCTGCGTCCACTCGGACGGGGGGGAACAGGTCGAGTCCCGGTGAACGGCGGCTGTGCCAAAGCGAGAAATCTCAGAGGTCGAGCTTAAAGGAGAGAAAGAGGAGACAGAGAGACGGAGGTGTTAATAAAAACTTTAAATTGCATTGGAGTCAGAGAAACATGCAGGGAGAGTGGGACACGGAGATAAAGATTGAATCAATGCAAAACTTAAATTAACCAGACAGCCTCGATTAGGTGCGCATACCAAGTGGCCTCTTCCTGATTGAAAAACCGTGTGTGGTCAGATCCTGGGTAATATTTGTTAGCAAATTCAATAGCAGACGATAACAAGATGGTGCCTGATTGCGTTTTGCAGGTGCCATGTCTGTGTTTGACTGATAAACAGACTTCACCTTCCAGATAAGCTCAGCACCTCAAGAGACGATAAAGTGAGTGAATCCAGCAAAGATGGAACTCCTCAGTGTTTCACTTCCACCAGAGAGCAGAGATTAAACGGAGAAAGTCACAGAGAGAAGCTCATATTTTAAAAACCTTGCATGTGAGTAAGTGGACGACTCTGAAGGGGAAGTGTAGGACCGTCATTACAGCCACATTACTAAAAGCAACGTGACGCGCTGAAAGCAGAATGTGAATTAATACCTGTCACGCTGTGATTTGAAAAAGAATAAAAACTTCTAACAAAAACCAGCAGAGGAGAAACTGTGGTTGAACGAGTCAAGAGATTCAAACGTCAATTTAGATTAGAGGCAAATTACACTACAATTTCAAATCAGCTGCGTATACTGCAAATCAATGGTTGAACAATAAAAACTAATAGAAAAGATTGAATGAAGGGGAAACTTGAAATGAACTAAACTCTGATCTCACAGCCCCTCACACACAGAAACGTGTCTGTTGTGATTTGTCAGAAAAACAGATTTGGACTCTTCTGGTGACAACACGTTACTTCTCAAGGCAAAACGACAGCTGCACAAACAATTAAATTAATACACAACTTAACAACTCTTTAAAACATTGGAATGATCCCTAAGGAAGCAAGTGTTCTGATGGTTTGAACAAACGTAGGGCAAAGGTCGGAGTGGAAACTACACAAACTGGGAAACCACTGGACCGACCACAGGCAGCGATGATGGAACAACTTCAGCTTGGGTTTACTTTTGACCTTGATATGTGAAAACACCACGAGAGCCGGGAGTCAGGGACGGAATTCATATCAAGATAAAAACATCAATATTTATAATTAAATCGATAAATGTCTTATAATGATTTGGAGATTTCTGCTCCTGAGAGAAGCAAAACTATAAACATATGACTCACTTGTATCGTTACACAAACACTACACAACTCTCAGAAACCTTTGCAATTATATATTTCACCTATTCAACGCTATCACCACTTCACTGCACATCGCACATGTTGTGATTTCAGTCGTCTACTAAAACAACCAGTCTCCAGAATGAAACTCAACTTCAGTGTCAACCCACACGGGGGTCGAGGACAGAAGAGGAAATGGACATTGTACAAACAGGCCCCAGCACATGGAGAGAGAGAGACTCAAATGTCAGAGCACATTAGAGACGGTGCCAGCTCGCCCCGTACAAAAGGGGAGGGGGCCGGAGGGGCGTCTGAGAGATGTCTTTTATTCGCCGTGAATATCTCCCTGGCTCCGAGGAAAGGTTAGACGCCGTGTGTGCAGAGGAAGAGGTAAGAGGGCTGATCAGCTCGGCAGATGGAGAGAATAATAAAGTTAAATGTCAGAAACAGGAGGTTACTGACTGTGACCTCACGAAGATGGCGGTCTCTCCGGCGGGTGTGAAGGTGGAGAACAGGGTAATTAAAGAGCCGGGTGGGAGGAAGGAGCATCGGGGGGGGGGGGGGGGGGGGATGAAAAAAAGACTTTATTTGTTTGGTTTAACTGAAAAACTCAGAATCAACGGATGAATAAACCAGAATAAGTCACAATAACAGATGCATGATGGGAAAAAACAGGTCAAAGTAAATGGATTCAAATGATGTTTTGATCCAGTGCAGTGACCAGCAGTCAGCTTCAGGCCATGATCCATCAAGGAGCAGCGAGAGGGGGACAGAGAGGGACGGGGGGGGGGGGACAGAGGGGGACGAGGGGGGACACAGAGGGACGAGGGGGGACACAGAGGGACGAGGGGGGGAAAGAGAGGGACGAGGGGGGACAGAGAGGGACGAGGGGGGACACAGAGGGACGAGGGGGGAAAGAGAGGGACGAGGGGGGAAAGAGAGGGACGAGGGGGGAAGAGAGAGAGACGAGGGGGGACAGAGAGTGATGAGGGGGGAAAGAGAGGGACGAGGGGGGAAAGAGAGGGACGAGGGGGGAAAGAGAGGGACGAGGGGGGACAGAGAGGGACGAGGGGGGACAGAGAGGGATGATGGGGGGACAGAGAGGGACGAGGGGGGGACACAGAGGGGGATGATGGGGGGACAGAGAGGGACGAGGGGGGGACAGAGAGGGACGAGGGGGGGACAGAGAGGGATGATGGGGGGACAGAGAGGGACGAGGGGGGACACAGAGGGGGGACGAGGGGGGGACAGAGAGGGACGAGGGGGGACACAGAGGGACGAGGGGGGACAGAGAGGGACGAGGGAGGAAAGAGGGGGACGAGGGGGGACAGAGAGGGATGAGGGGGGGACACAGAGGGGGACGAGGGGGGACAGAGAGGGATGAGGGGGGAAAGAGAGGGACGAGGGGGGACAGAGAGGGACGAGTGGGGGGACACAGAGGGGGGACACAGAGGGGGGACGAGGGGGGGACAGAGAGGGATGAGGGGGGAAAGAGAGGGACGAGGGGGACAGAGAGGGACGAGGGGGGACAGAGAGGGATGATGGGGGACAGAGAGGGGACGAGGGGGGGACAGAGAGGGACGAGTGGGGACAGAGAGGGATGAGGGGGGACACAGAGGGGGGACACAGAGGGACGAGGGGGGACAGAGAGGGACGAGGGGGGACAGAGAGGGATGAGGGGGGACACAGAGGGGGGACACAGAGGGGGGACGAGGGGGGACAGAGAGGGACGAGGGGGGACACAGAGGGGGACGAGGGGGGACAGAGAGGGATGAGGGGGGAAAAGAGAGGGACGAGGGGGGACAGAGAGGGACGAGTGGGGACACAGAGGGGGGGACACAGAGGGGGACGAGGGGGGACAGAGAGGGACGAGGGGGGACACAGAGGGGGGACAGAGAGGGATGAGGGGGGAAAGAGAGGGATGAGGGGGGACAGAGAGGGACGAGTGGGGACACAGAGGGGGGACACAGAGGGGGACGAGGGGGGACAGAGAGGGATGAGGGGGGAAAGAGAGGGACGAGGGGGGGACAGAGAGGGACGAGGGGGGGACAGAGAGGGATGATGGGGGACAGAGAGGGACGAGTGGGGGACAGAGAGGGATGAGGGGGGGACACAGAGGGGGGACACAGAGGGACGAGGGGGGACAGAGAGGGACGAGGGGGGACAGAGAGGGGACGAGGGGGGAAAGAGAGGGACGAGGGGGGACACAGAGGGGGACGAGGGGGGACAGAGAGTGACGAGGGGGGACAGAGAGGGATGATGGGGGACAGAGAGGGATGATGGGGGGACAGAGAGGGGACGAGGGGGGACAGAGAGGGACGAGTGGGGACAGAGAGGGATGAGGGGGGGACACAGAGGGGGGACACAGAGGGACGAGGGGGGACAGAGAGGGACGAGGGGGGACAGAGAGGGACGAGGAGGGAAAGAGAGGGACGAGGGGGGGACAGAGAGGGACGAGTGGGGACAGAGAGGGATGAGGGGGGGACACAGAGGGGGGACACAGAGGGACGAGGGGGGGACAGAGAGGGACGAGGGGGGGACAGAGAGGGGACGAGGAGGGAAAGAGAGGGACGAGGGGGGGACACAGAGGGGGGACGAGGGGGGGACAGAGAGTGACGAGGAGGAAGAGAGAGGGACGAGGGGGGACAGAGAGGGACGAGGGGAGACAGAGAGGGACGAGGGGGGAGAAGGTTAATGGAGTCTGGGGACGGAGGAGGAGCAGGAGGACCTGGACGTGAGGCCAGGCGGCTTCGTACTGAAACCAGGACGGATCCTCTCACAGAGTCGTTGAATAATTTACTAAGAAGAGACGAAGAATTAAGTCACAGAAACACAAGAGACGGCCCGAGTCCTTGTGGGAGACGAAGTCACGATTCCTACGCTCACACGAGGGAAAGAGAGAATTGTTTGATGAGCGAGTGTTTTCAGATGATAACAATTGAATGTCAGTTTTATTCAAGAAAGTCTTTTTTTTTTTTCTAAACCTCAGTCGTACGCTTCCTTTAACTGTCGGCCAATCACATCAAAGCAAACCCTGTATTTGAAAGGCTCCTAATTGGCTGCTGTGCGGCTCGGACTGGTCCCAGTTAAACATGTGAGAGATGATAATCAACTGGCACGACGTGAATGGAAGTGTCTGTTTTTGTCCTTGTGGGGACAGAGGGGGAATAAAATCCCTTTGGCCCCAAATCTGACGGGAAGTGAGTTGAAATGTAGAAAAAAGTTGAACCACCTGTGTTCATCTGGGGAATAAGGTTACAGAGAGGATTCAAATAGTTCCTAAATACAGTTTATTAAAATGTTAAGAAATTAAAAAAATCATAATTTTTTCCCTTCAGTATTGCTGGGGGAAAGTGTTTCTCAATTTAAATAATGTCTTTAACGACAGATTTTATGTTTTCTAATAAATCCCTGTGAAGAACATTAGCTTAATCTGGAAAATAATGTTTAAAACTACCAAAAACATTGAAAATGAAATAACAGAAATCCGGATGTAGTGGATTTAAATGTGGTTTCCTGAGGCGACTGTTAAATTAAAGTAACCCTATAGTAAAACCTGGACCAGCATGAGAACCTCACGTTGGAACCTGATCTTCAGTCGTGGACACTCTGGAGGACAAACGTGCTGAGCTCGACTGATCTCAGGAGTTAACTGAGTAAGAAGGAGACGTGAAGAGTCCAAACATCTGGCAGGGCAGAGATCTGGCAGCGGAATGGAGGGGGGGGGGGGACCAGACGCTGCCGCTCGAGCTCATGCGTATATAAACCTCCAAGCGATAACAAGCAGTTCTTTGAGGAGGAGAAGATGGAGGCTTTAAAGGTGGAGGAGGATCAAACGCAGATCCACAAAGGGAGCAGAGCTGTGGGCGGGGGGGGCGGTGGGGGGGGGGGGGGGGGGGGTCGAGTGGGTGACTGCATTTTTTCCATTAGTCCGTTGTCCCTGGCAACCATATACTCCTCTTCTCTACCCCTTTGTTTTTCTTTTTTTACACTTTTGTCCTCTTTTGAAAGCCTAATTATATTATATTCCTCTTTAATGCCCATCTCGACTTCTTTCTTCTCCTCCCCACTGCCTCGTCTACCTCTCCTCTTTCATCCGTCTTTCAACTGAGTTCTGCTGCTTTTTTCCATGTCCTCTTCTTCTTCTTCATCTTCCTCTTCCTCCTCTTCTGTCTTCGTCTTCTGTCTTTGTCCCAGCGGCTGTGAGGATGACATTCGGCCGACCGCCACGCAGCAGGAGCCCACGCTGTCTGCCACCAGCCACAGTGATGCCAGCCATTTGAAACTCCGTGCCAGTCGACTGGTTGGTCAACGGGGACAGACTCACACCCACTCACTGGTTAACACAAGCAAACACGAGCACACACACGGATACAACACTGACCTCATCTTCTGTCCAACTCCCAAATCGATGACAAACTATCCACACAAACAAACACACTTCTCACTGTTCTGAAAATAGGTTTTCGTGGAAAAAGTCGTGGACATGTTCCCTGGCCGGTTTCTAAAAGAGTGACATGTTTAATCATAGATCTCTGAACGAGTAGAAGCTCAAACACAACCCGGAGCCTTCTTCTTAAACCAGGTAAGACTGGAACCTCAGATCTTCACCAGAGACTTCAGACGTTCTTCCAGCAGCACGAACAAATGATGGACATAAGGAGAAACAAGCTATTTGCTCAGTGGAGAAGAACGAGAAGCTTCCAAAGCACCAGAGGTATTTCTGAGACACGGTTTTATTTACTGATATAAAACAGTTACTATCAAGTTAATTATTGAGTCAAACGTTTAATTAAAAAGCCTAATTGTGCCTTTTTTATTCAAATCACCCCGAATTTAAGCACGAGCACAAAAGCCTTTATTTTCCTGAATAACAGCAGAGGGAGACTCCATTGGTTTTAAAAGACGTCACATTCTACAGTCTGAATATAATTCTACTTTGATTTATAAAGTCAGTTAACATTTTTCTCGAGTTTATGGTTTTTAACTCCATCTCAAGTCTTCAGTAAAACATAATGTTCACCTCTGAACATTCAAACGCTATTTAGAGTCAAATAAATTCATATAGCAGCAGAGGCAAAGTGGGCGTGGATCACATGTGACTGACAGCTGGTGCAAAATGCCAAACTCCAGACTCACACACCAATGGGTGACGCCATGTTGAGTCTGGCACGAGATTTGAAAGCTGTGGATTCCCAATAGACCCAGTTCACACACTGAACATGAGAAGGAATCAGAACAAACCATTTGTTTCTTCACCGGCTGCAACTGAGCCTCAGGCTGGTTGCCCAGAATATGAATCAACTGCTGATTCTGTTGCTTCAATAAGACGAGGTAGCTCTTCTCTACCTGTTTAACACTGAGTCTCACACACAGCGAAGCAAAGAGTCAACCAGCAAATTCAAAATCTACCTTCTTTAAACTCAGTGTTCTGACCTTGGCTTTTAAACATTGAATGTAAAAAGCTCATCGACTCGTTTTAACTGCTCAGTCATTTTCTGAACATCTTCATTCTCCCTTTAAAGAAGTAAGGCAAAGATAAGTTTTACGAGGTTAACATGCAAAAATAACATCATTGGCATTTTTCTCACTTATTCCAGTTGATGGATTTTCTGCAAATCCTCGATCGAGCAGTGAAAACGACTCTGTGTGTGAGAACTGTTTTTAATTTGACAGTCAGATTTTTGCAAATTGAGGTTTGTGCCTCGCAAGCCGGGAATTAATTTAAGAGCTGCTTTGTTGTTCCATCCAAGCGTATTTGTTAAAACATCCCAGTTGAATAAACTGGGGAAAGTGGGATTAATTATCATACACAGTGCACGTGGGTTTAAAACCTACACTACAATTACTACTGAACCACACTGCATTGGTGTCATTGGAATATCCCAGATGCACAACCATGCATTTTGTGTACTACTGGTTCCAGTTAATCCCAGCACCTCCACAGAGACCCCTCCCATCCCAACACGATTAACCACTACACCTCCACTGCTTTATAGTCGCAGGGTTCAGCTGTCGACAGGCGGGACTGATGGATGTGGACGGAGAAGAAGAGGCAGTGGAGGGATGGAGGAGGTGGTGGTGGAGGAGGAGCTGGTGGAGGAGGAGCTGGTGGTGGTGGAGGAGGTGGTGGAGGAGAAGGGAAACACGTATTGCTGTTTTCCCAGAGTGCATCAAAACAGATGAGTCAACGGGATACAAGGAGGATTAACTGAGCCCTGATGTGAGGAGAGATGTAAAGTGGGAGGCAGGAGACAGGATGTTACTCTGAGGTGGATGATGAGCACTGTAGATTTGAATCTACAGTGTGATGCGATGCAATCGGACAGATGAGGACAGTGAGGTCTCTTTTCAAATCTATATATCCATTTCACTTTGAAGCTCCAGGTTAGTCGCCTGCTCTCTTTCTAGTTTCTCGAAGGAAGACAAGTGGGCGGCCATTTAATCCCCTACTCTCCTTTGTGTCTCAAAATAAAGACAAAATCCCCAAAATACTAAAAGGGGGTTAGTTGTAATCCTCACTTTGAATCCAACACCAGTTTCCACTCTGATTCCCATCAGGTCTGATTTCTATCTTTGTCTTCTCCTCTTCAGATTTTCCATTCTCGTCATCTGTGGGCTCTCGCAGCTCAGAAGCATCTCAGAGATCCAACAGCCTTCCCTCCGTCCCTTGTCACTCGTTTTTCATTTGTGTCTTTTCTGTGTGTGTTGTGTTCACTGTCACTGGATGAGTCAGACGGTGACGTGTCCTGTGATGAAGGCCCGTCCCTGTTTGATTTCACCCGTTTGAGCAGCATCTTAAAACTCAGAACCCGAGTTGAGGAGCATCATCCTTTAGAGCCGTCACCAGAACTGGATCAGAGCCGTCTCTCAGTCGTCATGTCAGATGGATCGGGGGGGGGGGGGGGGGGTAAGAAATGATCCGAGCAGCCCCATCAATCAGATCCTTTCTCACAGTCTGTCACTTTAATAAACTCTTCTTTTTCTTTCCTCCTCTTCCTCACTTCTCTCACATATTTCAATCCTCTTTGTCATCCTGATTCTCTCATTTGCTTTTCCCTTCCTGATCAATCTGTTTTGTGCCATCGGACACAATCTGTTGTCCAGCTCACTTTGTCCATGTGTTTGTTGTTATTGACGCGTCATGTGACTCTTTCTTAATTGGTCCTGACAATGCACTTCATCTGATCTATGGTCGAGGATCAATCCGACTCTGACAAACAATTAAGAGTCAAGCGTGTACACGTGTGATGTACTGTTTCCCACCCAAGTCAATAGAGCTGTGATTAGTGCACGTGCAGCACATCAGTGGACAGCTGCTGTAATGAGGGCCATGCATGTTGGTTTACAGTGCACAGAGTACTAATACATTATTATCTCAGTATTTATACGTCTAGTACTTCACGCTGGAATACAGTAAATAGTCTAAAAGCTTTTATTCAAATATTGCACGTCTCAAATAACGACAGTTTGAGTGAATGTTGTGGATTTTGTTCTGTTGTGTGAAGGATTTATTTCGAAAGCATTGATATTATTTCTATTTTTAATCTACAGCAGAAAACCTGAACAATAAATAAACCTGGTGGCAGATCTGAAAACCAACAGGCATCTCACTAAAACACGTCAAAAATATACTTAGGCTGGTTATAGATAGAATATAGATAAAATAGGGGTTATCTTAAGTACAACTATTGTATAGTTTTCCACCTTGTGCTATACGGCTTCCTGTCCATCAGCACTTGCAGACTAGAACTTCAGAGAATCATCTGATATGACTTGAAGGGGCTGGATGTGAAAACGCAAATCGCTGAGTCAGATGCTCCGGACTTCTCTCCAGAGTTTCTCCAGAGTTTTTCCTGCACACAGGATTTTATCTGAGCTCGTTGGCCTAGCCTCTCCACCAAATGCTCTAGAGATGTACCGTGTTGTTGCCTTCGACTGGAGAATCTCCTGCCGGGTTGTTCATATGATCATCTTCACCCGAATGTGTGGACATTTTGCAGAGTTCATTTCTGAAAACAACTTTAGCTGTTAGGCTTTAGTCATCCATGATGTTAACCGTCTGATAACTCACACAGAAGGGAAGCAGATCAGGGAGAACAACTCCAGTGACTCCAGAAAACATCAGCTCCAGTAAACTGGACTCTCTGGATCCACTCAGTTAATTGAGGAAAGAACTAAAGTGACTATAACCTTCAAAGTTATTGAGTAAACATCAGGGAACACACACACACACTCTTCACCTGGAGCTGAGCAGACTGAGCAGCATGTTCTCTGCAGCTCGCCGCTGGGAACTGATCAAACAAGCTGCAGGTTAGAAACATTTCCCCAAAATCAACTTAGTTTTAATAACTTTCATGGATTAAATTCATTAGTCTCAGCGAGCGGTGGCTTGATCTGGTTTAATGACATAAGCACTTGAACTTGTTCTCGGTGAAATAAGTTTCCATCAAGGGCAATGCCAATTAAATATGTGTGCATTGAGACACACACACACACACACACATCATTTGAGTGAAGCCCCAGCACACGGACTAATGATTGATGAGCTGAACTGGGTGCAGTGGTAAAAGTGGGGAAAGATGAAACCTGCAAATGACCATTAAGCCACTTTACATCTGGAGAGTTATGTTTTTCCCGTTTCCTCAAATTAATCACGAAACACGAGGATAAACGACTTTTCGTTCGGTTATTAATTCTGTTTGTTTTTGTTTTTCTTTCTCATAAATCCCCGGGACATGGTCGCCGGCCAATTAGGGCTGCTGCCTGGGGGCGGGAGTTGGCTGGGAAACCCCACACGGCAGGCCAAGGTGTCGGCGGGGGGGCAGGAGGTGGTGGGCGATCAGAATATGAATACCGCAGCGTGTACGAAAACAACAAAAACAAAAACATAAATCTGAACCCAGTGGAAAAGCATATGGCAGCTCTCGGGGCGCGGAGGGGGCGGGAGGGGGGGGGGGGGGGACACACCACCAGCAGCAGCAGCAGCAGCAGCTCGTGGTCTGGAGGAGGAACCAGTAGAAACTTGAGTATCATCTGGTGTCTCAGCTTTGTCTATAATTAGCTACCTCAGGTCACTGGTGTATTCTGGTCTGTTTATAGAGTTACTTGTCTTTATGGAGTACTTCACCGCGGCCTGTCGATACTGACGTTCTTTTGTTGCTGTTGGACGTCAATAAAAATAATAAATTACTTGGTTGTCACTTTAGGATGAGGGCTTAAAGACCCCAGTTGCCCCAGAGCTCCCAGTAGCGAACAGTGCATTTGTGAATGGGCAGCAGACTTCAGAGAAAATATGCGCTAGTTTTAAAATCGTACCTGTTAAATGGCGACTGCTTAATTTAAATAATACACACGTAGCCTTTCATGTGAATTATATAATACTGTAACATTAGTATGGTAAACAGCTCACTGGGTACAAGGGGGACTGTGACTGTGATGATTTTATGCATGGATTTATGTTAGAGAACATCAGATCATATATGAATACAGATGAAAGAAAGGTACGGGGCATGGTGGATTGGATTTCATACATTTTCAAAGATGTCTCAAATTGATATCACGTAGGAAACGTTTGGTTTGATCCTGTAGATGCAATAAAACATTTTTTTTCCTTTTTTCTCTTTGTAGTTGGAGGAAAACTGAACAGACTCTGGTCTCCTGCAGTCCGAGGAAGTAAATGAAAGACTAATCTCTTAAATCCATTGATGGCAAAGCAATAACCACTTAACCTTAATTGGATGATTGCAGGGTTTTGGTCCTGCAGAGAACAAAGACATAGTTTTTTTCCATCGGTTGTGTACTTTTATCCATAGTTGTGTACTTTTTTGGTGTTGAGGTGTCAGGGGGTTGAACCTCTTCTGCTGCTGCATCGTGGTCAGAGGTCGTCCAGTGTTCAGGGAGCTCGTGCCAACAATTTAATTATTCATCAGTTTACCAAAATGTCCCGAGTCGGCTCAGCAGGTCACTTCTTTGTGTCTTTCTTTTGCTTTTGTTGGGTTGTCGCTTAGACCCTCACCCACAGTGACTCATGAGGGTCTGTGTCGGTTGAACCTCGGGGATTAAACTGTGTCCACGCCACGAAGACGAGTGTTAATTGTTAATTAGCTGCAACATCAACACACGCTTTCAGTTTGTGTTGATGTTGCAGCTACACAAGGTTCTTCACTGAGCCCCACGGTTCCTCATGAATGAAAAAAGATCCATTTGAAGATGTACATTGTGTTCAAGGGGTTGCAGCAACAACAACAACACAACAACAGGCCGAGGAAAACACCGGCAGCCGGGCACAGTATGAAAACAAACACCACAGGATCAATAGTGTTTGCAAGTCCAATGAGTGGAGCTGAGGCATTTCTTCATACGCCCATAAATGTGAATTCACAACCTTCTGTTGGTCACCAGAAAGCCTGGAGCTGAAGAACAACTTTAAGATTTATTAATTAACACATTATTTATTCTCTGTTTTATATTTGAATAAGACTACAAAGACTGAAAAGGATGATTGTGTTGTTTCTGGAACAGCCACCGATCAAACATAGTCTGGTTCGTTGGGTTCGAGGTTCTGTGGATATTTGGATCTTCATTGGATTTGAGTTCTAAGTGAATCTGTGGCTTCAACACATGAGAGTCGTGTAAATCTCATCTAAAGGAACAAGACTCCAGAGTGATGAGGCTGCATGTTACAGTCTGTAATCTACAGTCTGTAATCTACAGTCTGTGATCTACAATCTGTAATCTACAGTCTGTAATCTACAGTGTGTAATCTACAGTCTGTAATATACAGTCTGTAATCTACAGTCTGTGATCTACAGTCTGTGATCTGCAGGCTGTAATCTAAAGTCTGTAATCTACAGTCTGTGATCTACAGTCTGTAATCTACAGTCTGTGATCTAAAGTCTGTAATCTACAGTCTGTGATCTACAGTCTGTAATCTACAGTCTGTGATCTACAGTCTGTGATCTACAGTCTGTAATCTAAAGTCTGTGATCTACAATCTGTGATATATAGTCTGTAATCTACGATCTGTGATCTACAGTCTGTGATCTACAGTCTGTAATCTACAGTCTGTGATCTACAGTCTGTGATCTACAGTCTGTAATCTACAGTCTGTAATCTACAGTCTGTAATCTATAGTCTGTAATCTAAAGTCTGTAATCTACAATCTGTGATCTACAGTCTGTAATCTATAGTCTGTAATCTAAAGTCTGTAATCTACAGTCTGTAATCTAAAGTCTGTAATCTACAATCTGTGATCTACAGTCTGTAATCTACAGTCTGTGATCTACAGTCTGTGATCTACAGTCTGTAATCTACAGTCTGTGATCTACAGTCTGTGATCTAAAGTCTGTGATCTACAGTCTGTAATCTACAGTCTGTGATCTACAGTCTGTGATCTAAAGTCTGTGATCTACAGTCTGTGATCTACAGTCTGTAATCTACAGTCTGTGATCTACAGTCTGTGATCTACAGTCTGTAATCTAAAGTCTGTGATCTACAGTCTGTGATCTACAGTCTGTTATCTACTGCCTGTGATCTACAGTCTGTGATCTACTGCCTGTGATCTACAGTCTGTAATCTACTGTCTGTGATCTACAGTCTGTAATGTACAGTCTGTGATCTACAGTCTGTGATCTACAGTCTGTAATCTGCAGTCTGTGATCTACAGTCTGTGATCTACTGTCTGTGATCTACAGTCTGTGATCTACTGTCTGTGATCTACAGTCTGTGATCTACAGTCTGTGATCTACAGTCTGTGATCTACAGTCTGTAATCTACTGTCTGTGATCTACAGTCTGTGATCTACAGTCTGTGATCTACTGCCTGTGATCTAGTCTGTGATCTACAGTCTGTGATCTACAGTCTGTGATCTACAGTCTGTAATCTACAGTCTGTGATCTACAGTCTGTAATCTACTGTCTGTGATCTACAGTCTGTAATCTACAGTCTGTGATCTACAGTCTGCAATCTACTGTCTATGATCTACAGTCTGTGATCTACTGTCTGCAATCTACAGTCTGTGATCTACAGTCTGTGATCTACAGTCTGTGATCTACAGTCTGTAATCTACTGTCTGTGATCTACAGTCTGTGATCTACAGTCTGTGATCTACAGTCTGTAATCTAAAGTCTGTGATCTACAGTCTGTGATCTACAGTCTGTTATCTACTGCCTGTGATCTACAGTCTGTGATCTACTGCCTGTGATCTACAGTCTGTGATCTACAGTCTGTGATCTACAGTCTGTAATCTACTGTCTGTGATCTACAGTCTGTAATCTACAGTCTGTGATCTACAGTCTGTGATCTACAGTCTGTAATCTGCAGTCTGTGATCTACAGTCTGTGATCTACTGTCTGTGATCTACAGTCTGTGATCTACTGTCTGTGATCTACAGTCTGTGATCTACAGTCTGTGATCTACAGTCTGTGATCTACAGTCTGTAATCTACTGTCTGTGATCTACAGTCTGTGATCTACAGTCTGTGATCTACTGCCTGTGATCTAGTCTGTGATCTACAGTCTGTGATCTACAGTCTGTGATCTACAGTCTGTAATCTACAGTCTGTGATCTACAGTCTGTAATCTACTGTCTGTGATCTACAGTCTGTAATCTACAGTCTGTGATCTACAGTCTGCGATCTACTGTCTATGATCTACAGTCTGCGATCTACTGTCTGTGATCTACAGTCTGCGATCTACAGTCTGTGATCTACAGTCTGTGATCTACAGTCTGTGATCTACAGTCTGTAATCTACTGTCTGTGATCTACTGCCTGTGATCTACAGTCTGTGATCTACAGTCTGTGATCTACAGTCTGTAATCTACAGTCTGTGATCTACAGTCTGTAATCTACTGTCTGTGATCTACAGTCTGTAATCTACAGTCTGTGATCTACAGTCTGTAATCTACAGACCAACAAACACAGTCACGATGCAGATAAGAGAGAAGTCCATCATATTCATGATTGTGCCTCAGAAGATGAAATCACCAAACACGTCTTCTCTCTCTCTCTCTCTCTCTCTCTCTCTCTCTCTCTCTCTCTCTCTCTCTCTCTCTCTCTCTCTCTCTCTCTATTGTGATACTCCACAAACCCTTTATACCCAGCTTCTTTCTACTCTGTGCACAGACACACTACAGTGCACAGACAATGAGTGCACGTGCACACACACACACACACACACATACACACACCTCTTCCAATTATCACTCATATTCTTATGTTTGTTTTGATGTATTCACGGGGCCTCATTTGCATAATACTCATTTAAAAAGGCTGATTGTTTCCTGATAGGCCCGAGCGCCCGTGTGCCTGTTTAATCATTCATCTGGATGACCTGCGCTTAACAGGGACGGCCTCCTCTGCCTGCTGGGCCTCACCCGGCAGCCCGTGCACGAGAGTGGGCTCCACTAACCGGTGACACATGGAGGATGTGCTCCAATCACTTCAGCCGCCATCGCTCACCGTGAGGGAGCAGCGAGGGAGAGGCCGAGCACGAGGGTTCGATTCCTGCAGGCTTCTGCCTTCACTGCTGCTTCATGGCTTCCCAAATCCCTTCAAGTGCTTTTGTTTGCACATCTCTCACACACACACACACACACACACACACACACACACAGACACACACACACACACAAACATTTAGATGATCTCTACGAGCTGAACAGTCGATATAAACTCAGCCAGATTCCTCATTTAGCTGCTCACTGCAGATACTATCTAGAAATGAACAGACTTCACACCAGAGGGTTCCGCCTCCCGAGTGACATCACTGCAGATTCTCTCCAGCTTCGCTCTAAATTCCCATGAAACGCACAATATGACCGTGACACTGGTTTGCTGTGGAAACTCGACTGGTGACCAGGCGGCTGACGAGACACAATCTTTGTTTTGCTCCTGTCGCTTTGTCGTCGTGTTTCGATGCTACTTTAAGAAAAGGTTTCATTTTGTACAGCTGCGTCAATAACCATTGTGTAAGAAGCCATTAGCCCCCCCGGGGAGCAGCCTGCTGTGATGATGGGATTGTTGTGTTACATTTACATTCCGTTGTTCTGGAGAAACACTTTGTCCAAAGAAGACTGGCAGCTCACAATCATTATATGTATTTGCCAGAACACCCATAATCAGAACCACGTCCTCATATTCATCTTCAGAGTTGAAACTGTGCAGGAAACTGATTCTTAATATGATTTAAAACAATGTAAGGCGTGTTTAATAGTCGTGTAAAGTTGACTTGAGTTTCCAGATGCTTGCAGCCGACAGTGGATTTAATACTCGCTGCAGATAGAGAGAAGTTTAATTTCTCCTCAGTTGGCAAACAACACCGGGAGGATTCCATATCCCCCTCAAGCTGCTTTAATAAATATATATTGATACATTACACTGCGTCTGATAGCAGAGCCTTTAATATCACCCCGGACACGTTCAGCAGTTTTGCACGGGAGTCTGTAAACTGGATTTGGGGACTGAGGGGAAAGTTTTGTGGGGGGTGAAATTGGACCCGTGCTATCACAAACGGCCTTAATCCACTAAGTCCTCTCAGCACAGACACACAACAGACAGATAACGGGTGGTGGTGGATTCCCTGACTTGTATTTGGAAACAGACACAGCACAACCTGCAGGTATCACACAACTCTGGACTCAGAGGAGGGCTGCTTCAGTGTGTGTGTGTGTGTGTGTGTGTGTGTGTGTGTGTGTGTGTGTGTGTGTGTGTGTGTGTGTCCGTCGGGTTTCTTGTAATTGATTCACACATGACCGCGGCTGGATTAACTGGACTGGTATTGGACCAGTGGTGGTGAATGAACTGTGGTTTCACCCAGTTTATTTTTTGGTGTGTCTATTCTAAAGGATTCGATGCCCAGTCACTTCATCTGCTCACATCGCACAACTCTGCAAATAGTTTGCAACAGCATTGTGTGCATTATAGATGAGCGTTGTGTTGTCGTGCTTTGCTGTTTCTCTCTTCGTGCTGCTGGTTTGTCGCCTCGTGTCATTTCATGTGTGTCTCTGTGCAACAGGTGACTCACCTGCTGAGCTGACGTATGAGCATCAATGGTAATTTGCTATTTAACTATAATTAGTGTTTCTTCTCAACCGCTGCTTAGTAACATGACGCTTCAGCCTTCGCAGGAAATGAGAAATTTAGAGCAAAATGTTGATGTAGTTGAATTTGTGTGATGAAAGTGTCATTAATTATCATGGCCTCAGACTTTTATAGGCACAAACTTTGGAAAAACAACTTGAACATCGTGTAAAAAAGGTATTTTGACGACTGGAATAACAAAATATGACAAAAGGTTTCAACAGAGAAGATCTGGACAGTTGGAGCTTTAAGGAGAGTCTAAGAGTTTAGAGATTAAAGACATGTCTTTGCCATGTCCATGGGATTGCACCATTAGATGCACAGATGTCTTTTCATTTGAGACCTGACCCCTGAGGACGTTAACAGATCTGAGTCAGTCTGGTAGAAGAAGGAAAATGCACCGAACGAATGTGCAGCTGGCAAAAGCAGATTCTCAACAATGTGTGGAATCTGTTCCATGAAGAAATTGAATCAATTCTCAGACAGATTCAGTGAGGACCAACCCAGTTAACCCACAATAAGAGGGGCTTGATGAGAGCAGCTGCCGCCTCTCCCAGGTGAAAAAACAGCTATTTTTAGTTTGTCTGCAGCTTCTTGCCCTTCAGAATAATGCATTCATTACTATTGATGTGGCATTGCGGTGCTTAAAGCCCCTGTGGTGTGTGACAATGCATTGCATCGGGGTTGCATCAGGCTGCTGCCCTCTTGCTCTGCAGTAGCACAGAGTCTCCGACAACACGCTGCTGTTAACACTGCCCCCCCCCCCCCCCCCCCCCCCCCACCACCCCCCCTCACTGGAGAGCCAACACACATAACTTAAAGACAGGGACGGTTAATTGCTGAGTCTCTTCGGCGTTTTGGAGACTTTTTCTGCCGCACTGCAACAACACACACGATAACACACTGATGTCACACTGGAGATCGTGTGCGGGGGGTTGGGGGGGGGGGGAAGGACTTTTTCTTTGACGTCCACATAAACAGTAACATGAAAGAAACCAAAATAACAAAAGGTGTCAACTGTATTCTATTTTTGTACTCGACTTTCCACCAGAGCAGCGTTTATATACACACACACACACACACACACACACACACATAGATCACACAAGGACACACTCGCGCAGACACACACAGACATGCCGGTTCAGATGGACCACCTGGGGACACGGAGGACACGTCGAGGAAAAAGGATGGTCCACTCCCGGGCCATTTGTTTTGTGTGTGTGTGTTTGTGTCTGTGTTTTGTTGTGTCGGCACTCACTTGTGTGTGTGTGTTTGTGTGTACTTGTGCTCCTTGCAAGTGTCTGTAAATAAAAGCATCAGCTAAATGTAAATGTGATGTATGTAAGTGTGTCTATATGCATGTGTGCAGTTCATACGAGGCCCCGGGGGAAAGAGTCAGCACATGTCCTGCTGAGTAGCCTTTGTGTATATACGTGTGTGTGTGTATGTGTGTGTGTACAAGGACTAACCATATGCTGACTCCATTATGTGCACGTGTTAGGGGTGTACGTTTTGTGCGGTGTGTGTGTGTGTGTGTGTGTGTGCAGCTGCAGCTCATGGCACAGTTACACATCCTCAATATTCTGTATTTTCCAGCCTCGGTGGAGTTTAATCACACGTCCTCACTCGTGAAGGTGAAGCAGACGACTGACGCTGCATTGTTCACAGGACGGGACTCCACACAGCAGAGGTGTCTCAGTCTCACACTGAGAAGTGATATTTCTATGCAGGTTTCGAGTACATGGTACAGTGCCTTGCATAAGTATTCACCCCCCTTGGACTTTTTCCCATTATGTACTGTTACTAACTGGAATTCAAATAGACTTAAATAAACTTTTTCCCGTTTGATCAACAAAACATGAATAGTACTTTGGAGGTGCAAAATAAATTTTATTGTGACACAAACAATAATGAGAACAAAAAAGTTGACATCTGTTGGGTGCATAAGTATTCACCCCCCTGTGTCAATACTTGGTAGAACCCCCTTTCGCTGCAATTACAGCTGCAAGTCTTTTGGGGTATGTCTCTACCAGCTTTGCACATCTAGAGATGGAAAGGTTTGTCCATTCTTCTTGGCAAAAAAGATGAAGCTCAGTCAGATTGGATGGAGACCGTATGTGAACCGCAATCTTCAAGTCTTGCCATAGATTCTCTATTGGATTGAGGTCTGGGCTTTGACTGGGCCATTTTAAGACATTAACATTCTTTAATCCAAACCATTCCTTTGTAGCTCTGGCTGTATGTTTAGGGTCATTGTCCTGCTGGAAGATGAACCTCCGCCCCAGTCTCAAGTCTTTTGCAGACTGCATCAGATTTTCTTCAAGGATTTCCCTGTATTTGGCTCCATCCATCTTTCCCTCTATTCTGACCAGTTTCCCTGTACCTGCTGAAGAGAAGCATCCCCACAGCATGATCCTACCACCACCATGTTTCACTGTTGGGATGGTGTGCTCAGGGTGATGGGCAGTGTTGGGTTTTCGCCACACATAGCGTTTTGCATTGAGGCCAAAAAGTTCAATTTTGGTCTCATCTGACCAGAGCACCTTCTTCCACATGTTTGCTGTGTCTCCCACATGGCTTCTGGCAAACTCCAAACGGGATTTTTTATGGATCCCTTTCAACAATGGCTTTCTTCTTGCCACTCTTCCATAAAGGCCAGATTTGTGGAGTAGACGACTAATAGTTGTCCTGTGGACAGATTCTCCCACCTCAGCTGTGGATCTCTGCAACTCCTCCAGAGTAACCATGGGCCTCCTGGTTGCTTCTCTGATTAATTTTCTCCTTGTCCGACTCTTCAGTTTCGGTGGACGGCCTCCTCTTGGTAGGTTTGCGGTTGTGCCATATTCTTTCCATCTTCTTATGATGGATTTTATGGTGCTCAGAGAGATGTTCAAAGCTCTGGATATTTTTTTATAACCTAACCCTGCTTCATATTTCTCCACAACTTTATCCCTGACCTGTTTGGTGAGCTCCTTGGTCTTCATGATGCTGTTTGTTCAGTAATGATCTCCAACAAACTCTGAGTCCGTCACAGAACAGGTGTATTTATACTGAGATTAAATTGCAGACAGGTGGACCCTATTTACTAATTATGTGACTTGCAAATGTGACTTGTGAACGCAATTGGTCGCACCAGATCTTTGTTAGGGGTTTCACAGTAAAGGGGGTGAATACATATGCACTCAACACTTTTCAGATTTTTATTTGTAAATAATTGTGAAATCCATGTAATATTTCCCCCCACTTCCAAATGATGCACTATTTTGTGTTGGTCCATTACATAAACTCACGATGAAATAAATTTTAATCTGTGGTTATACCATGACAAAATGTAGAAAAGTCCAAAGGGGGTGAATACTTATGCAAGGCACTGTATATTCATATTGGAAATGTGACATGTGGACGGATGGCGAGGAAACTAAAGAGCAACTGAGAACTGTACAAATTATAGAAGAGATTGAGTTTTTTTTGCATTTCCTTTAAAACATGTTGCTGCAGAGAAGCCGTGTCACTGACGTCCAGCTCAGCAGGTGTTGTGTAATTTCCTATCGGTGTCACTGAGTTCCCCCCCGCAGCCTCCAGCTCTGTTAGAGGGAAACTCCGCTGAGAAGCAATAACTCCATCATTAAATTCAGTGAGGAAGAAAGAGGAAGAGGAGTAAAGTCCTCGTGACTCACGTCCACACAAACACGACTTCGCTGGTGTCTTCGTTCTGTATCAGAAGAAAACTCCTCCCACACGGTCTGTGCAGAAGCAATCAGGGGGCGGAGTCAGGGCAAGATCCTGAGAACAGTCTGCCTCCATCAATCACGAGTCTCAACTGTCAATAATGACGTTTAGCCCAATTTTGATATCATCAAATAACAGAAAAATACCAAACTTATCATTATTAAATTACATTAGTACACTCAACATTCATGAGGGGCCATTTTTTAGGGGTTCAGTATCTTGCCAATGACACCTCGGCATGCAGATGGGAGAGAGTGGGGTTTGAACCGGCAACCTTCTTGTTGGAGGACCACCCCTCTAACCACTAGGCCACACCGCCCCATAAACACAAACAATCAAACACGCCAGGGAGATAAGAACCACCTGTGACAACTTCCTGTAATCTGACTTTAACTTGGTCCCATCCACTGACATGGAGGAGGCGGGGTGGATGAGCTATACTGTAGCCAGCCACCAGGGGGCGATAGAGAGGATTATCCTATTCACTGCTGGGACATGAGCCCTGTTTTAAGACGAGGATCCTTCCCAAACGTCTCCATTTAATGGGTTTGATAACTCTGTAATTATTTGGTTGTGTAAACATAGGATATAAAAACTAAAAAGTAGTCGTGTGGATGTAGCTGTCACAATTCCCCTCCCTCAGATACCCCTCCTCCACGCTCCCCTCCTCCCCGCCGCCGCCCCCGGCTGTCCCCCGACCCTCGGTGACACCGTGAAGACGCACTCAGCGACAATCAGCCGACAACAGATGACTTGTTGTCTCGGTCGTGGTCAGACACACATGGCAGGAGGCAGCAGTCGATGAGTCAACAAAGAGTGGCCGAGCAGACTGAAGCACCAGACTGGCTCCGCTCACACCGGAGCTCAGTGCCGTGTGAAAACAGGCTCATGGGTCAGAGGAGGGAAATCACCACAGTTCATTATAACACAAGCACAAATTAATTGAATCATATGAATCCCTTTGTTGGTGTGAACGTCTTCCTCTACAGATAAATGTTCTCAATTAAATTCTAAAATTGCTTTATGCGTAAATTGTTTATGTGATAGGAAAACTCAACATGGATTTCTGGACCGGAGAAGTAATTAAATACTGAATGGATGTTTCCCTTTTCCTGTTTTCTGGTCAACGCTAAATTACAGCACCAATAAAAACATTGATGTTCATATATAAAGTGTTTTTTTAATAAATGATAACAAAGCTGGTGTGGAGATTATTGTCAGTATTGCATACGTGTGGAGTACTGTGTATACGTGTGGAGTACTGTGTACAAGTACTACATGTGTAAAAGGTCAGTGTCAACTTGCTGTAAACTTCATCTTGTATTTTTCTTTAATATCTGTTTCTTTTATGTTCTTTCAATGTATGTATTGATGGTTCTATGAAGTTTCATAGCAAAGTGTTGGGCAGTTTTTGTGTTATCTTGCTTACAAACACACAAACAAACCCACCACCAAAAAAATGTAACCTCACTGGTCCACAACTCTGACTGGTTACCTGGAATAGTTCAAACAAGTTGTGTGTCCTCATCTCACCTGGTGCAACTGCTGTGTTGTCTGAAAATAAAGAATCTCTGAATACACAGTTTATGAATCGCCTTCATCACAATGAGCCGATTCCAACGCTAATTAAATCTCATTGTCGGGTCGGAACTCGAGTGAATTTTAATTTATCAAACCCATGAACGTGTTTTGACTTGAAAGAGGCTGAACTGAAGGAAGAAGACGACTGAAGAAACAAACTGACCTGAGACCAACTAGACACAGTTTGTGTGTTAACACCACAATCAAGTTGTTTTACAGCGCGAGCACCGAGGAAAATATACTGCGAGGTTCGACCAGTGAGGTCCTGCACTGCGGCGTCATAAATCCTATATCCTGTGTGTGTGTGTGTGTGTGTGTGGGTGTGTGTGTGTGTGTGTGTTACTGGACTTTGACCTTTGTGAGGTGTGTGAGGACATGTTGCCTTGTCCTCACTCTTTCAAATCACACTCAGATTTTATTGATGAAAAGACTCGGGGCATTTCCGGAGTAGAGACATTTACGAGTGAATTGCATGAATGTGTTTTGTGCAGATTGAATTCAAGGCGACAGTCGGGCCTTGAATCGCTGCTGCATCCCATCAACTCCAGTTTCTCCAGTTCACAGGCACCAGTGGTGCAGATGTTCAGCATCAGGACTCACCAGGTCTTTGTCTTCATGCTGCTTATTCACCCGTTTCCTGATGATGAGGTTAAACTCAATATGTGGATGTTGTACGATCACAGTTATCGTTCCTCGTGGTGGATTGAGGTTCTAGCTGCACGAGGCGTTTTCATCTATATCACATTAGAAGGTAGAGCTGGATTCACCTGACGCCTGCTCTCTGCTTAGCCTGCAACACCAAACACAATCAGCCGGCTTTATTGCTACCTGTGAGGGGGGGGGGGAAGCATCACACACAGGAGACGTCTTTGTCTCAGAGACGTATGAGGTTGTGCCACTGTCTTTATACACTCGGGTTACAAAAGGGTCGCAAACGCTTTATTGTGTTGCTCGATATGAGGAGAGAAGTTAGTGCGACACACGAGGGTTTAGCAGAAGAGCAATAACGTTTTGCAGAGGCCACCATCACGTCCATAAAGTATTTATCTCCGTCGGCTCCATTTTTCCACTCCTGTGTACCCGTCCCCTGCAATGGCTACATATAATATAAAGAGGATATGAGGTGTTTGTCTGTTAAACTGGATAACACACAGAACACGAGGTAAACACTTTGAATATGGACGAGGAAATAAGCAGATTTTCAGAAATTTCGATAATTGACAATTTTTAAGTGCTTTAATTTGTTTTCTTCTTAGGGAAGTTACTTAATTCCTTAGACTTTAGACCTGGAGAACATACGTTGAGATGAGGAAGATTTATGAAGTTGGAATAATAACTATAAATACAATCTGTGACTAATTGGACTGTGGTGGTTGCTTAGCTTTTTCTAATGTGCCCGTTTTTTTTTAGTCTGAAGATGGAAATAACTTTTACTTTATAAAATCTAAATCAAGTCAAAGTCCAGCACGGAGGGAAAGTTCTCTCCCTCTCTCTCTCTCTCTCTCTCTCTCTCTCTCTCTCTCTTTCTCTCTCTCTCTCTCTCTCTCTTTCTCTCTCTCTCTCTCTCTCTCTGCATCTTTTCACTTGAGTGAAATCCTGAATTCTTTAATTGCCGCTCCTGTCAGTTAACTCATGTGTTAACTTGCCCGTGGTAACTCAGGATATTTCTTCCACCATTCAAACAAATCAAAGTCCCATGAAAAACGTCTCCAGTGTGTCCCCATGGTCCCTTTCAGTGAGAAGGGACATACTGGAACCTAACGCTCTGAGACAAAGCATCAAACTCTGACCAAGAAGCTCAGTGACGTTTTCCTGCTTAGCAACACGCCTCATCCACAGCGGAGCAGCTGAACTCAGAGAATCAGCCGAGCCTTGGTAACACTATGTGTCACGACTTCCCTCGATGGAAAGCTTCAGGACCAGGAGTGAGGTCACGGCTGCGTGAAGCCAATCAGACAAAAACCCAGAGCCTTCTACATCTGCTGAAAAAGAAAACACGGCGGCCGCTGCCAGGCGGAAGACACACGTCCAGCTCTGGCTGCCATATTAAAAATTGATAGAGGCGGCCAGAGATGGAAAATGCGAGAGCACGGGGGCAGGAAACAAAGCAATAAGCAGAGGAGAGCGAGGGACATGAAAAGCTGAGGGGGACGAGCAGAGAGAGGAGGAGGAGGAGGGATGGGATTATGATTCACGAGGAAGGTGCACGATCGGACATGTGGACTTTGCAGGATTATATTGGTTTTGTAAACCAGACATGACCTGTATGGATAAGAGGAGATAAGATATGTATACATGAGGGTTTGATTTCTGCCTGTCTCCGCTGTTCACTGCACAGACCTGTGTGTGCATCGTTAGTATCAGAGACAACAGGAGGTCGACGGGAGCACGAGGGTTCCTGTAGCTGTGCACCTCAGAGACACCAGCAGATTAGCATTAGCTGCGAAGCCGGAAAACCCAAGAACAGGAAATTTAATGGTGCTAGAAATAAAGACATGGATAACAAGAGCAAAACCAGATCTCTGCTCACATGATTTTTCAGTTTTTGGCCACAAATGTGTCCGAACTATGAGGAAGGAGGAAACACGGCTGCTACACACGTGTTTAAACAAACGTTGTGATTGACTCCAGGTCCAGAATGACAGACGTTAGCATATCACAGACAAGTCGGCTTCTAACAGTCAATTCTACGTTCATGTGGTTTGGGGGCGGAGCTTCGACGCAGGGGACCAGTGGAGAGGTTGGGATGTATCGGTTGGATTTTAGCGTAGCCTGCTCTAGCTAACTTTTGCGGGGGTTATGTCGACTTAAGAAGTCATACGTTGATTTTCATTTCTCTGTCTTCCTTCCGTCCTTTGCACCTTCTTCAACTTCCCTGAACTCCGCCGGCACCTCCTCCTCCTCCGTCCGGATGCACCGTGCTAATCCATCGCCTCATCTGCCGACTGATTGTAATGTGGTGTAATTAGCTGATTAGCGCCGGAGAGCGGTCGTTAAGGATGTTAGCCAGACGAGAGGACACTTGATTAGATGATTATAATCATGTGTGTATTTGAATACCGATATGAGCATCTATTAACTCTGCTCTGCTAAGAAGACTTCATCCGACCATCTCTAATCTAAAGTAATCATATTTTTAAATATGTATTTCATATTTTGTTCAGTGTTAAACCTCCTTTCTATTCCCAGTTCATTTGTTTAATATATTTGCAGCGTGTTTTATCTCTCAGGGTGAAATGTTCCTCTGCTTCCTTCTGACTCATTTTCACTTTATCACTTGTTTGCACAGGAAAACAAAACTTAATCCCTGCAACATTAAATCCGTGGCCTCGAACTCGGGAAGCATTAATTTCTGAAAAGTGAACTCGATGCTTGCTGCACTGCTCCGAGCTTTTCTTGCTGTGGGACTTCCAGGCAGGAATATTTTCTTTCTCTCGCTTAAGATTGCGATAGAAACAAAATTCAACTTATTGTGTGCCTCACAGAAATAAAGGAATAAACTCTGAGGCAAATGGATTCTATTGCAAAGAGAGATGGGTCCGTTTTTTTGCACGAAACTGGTTTCCATAGAATTTCAAATTAAATAAATAAACAATCTTTCTGTAGAAAGATGCTGCTCAAAGGGCGAGAGGAGGATCTGCAGAAAGGTGAAGCCGTCATGTTGTGACTGGGACAGAGACCTTGTGCCCTGAATGAGACGAAAACCCTGAACCTTCATTAACCTTCCAAAGATCCATGAATGTCTGAAGACATTTCATAGACTTTTACTCAAATCCTGTGTGACATCAGATTAATGAACACGAGACAGAACGAGCCTCCACAACAGTTTATCTTCTACATCCTCATCTTCACAGATTACACAGTCCAGCATCGTCTGTGTTATTGTTTGAGTCTCATTCCAGCAGCGGCTGTAGGACAAAATGTTTTCATCTAAAGCAGGATGATGAAAACACGACTAAACCGATTTCCCTGAGGTTTAGTGGAGGGGTGGGGGGGGGCTCGACCCTGGTCTGGATCCAGAGTTTTCTGTAACATTTAGCGTTTTAGTCCATTTTCAATGATTTCACAGCTTCGAGCATCTTAACGAAACCGGAATTAAGCGCAGATCAGAAGCAGAATCTGGATCTCATGGATTTAAATGTGTTTTCATCAGAGGACTCGGTCTCACTGATTCATCTTTTCCACATCTTCCCCCTCGACACATTCAAATATACTTAGGTGGGGAAACAAAGCCCTTCACACCTCCGCTAAGAGAAACGCTCTTTCTCCTAATGTGAATTCATGCTACATTATTCATTGTATTTAGATAAACTGTAAGGGAACTCTTTATAGTGTTATTACCCCGGTCCCATCAGAGCGTCGGCTAAACTCCTTAAACGGATGATAATTAGCACTTAGTAAAAACTGTTAATATGAATACTTAGACAACAATTAAAAACGCTTCTGTTCAAGGAAGCGATTTAAAAAAGGAATGCATCCCGAGGACGTGTGTGTTTTACAGGACGTGCTCTCGTTCTCTCGGTAGCCAGAAGAAATTCAAAAAATATAAATACTTTAAAGTTTAATTTTCTAACACAGTCAGTGTTAAAATCATGTAAACTCAGCATGTGAGGGAATAGAGGGGCTCGGCTGCATTAAAAAATAAAACTCTGGATGTAAGATGTATCCCACAGACTGTAAAACTCAAATGTAACAGCAAATACCTTTTGTAAAAATGTATTTAATCCAACGTGATCTACCTGCAGATAGATAGATAGATAGATAGATAGATAGATAGATACTTTATTAATCCCGTGTAAATTCAGATCATCCAGTAGCTTGTACACTTAACACATCACTGACATACAAACATAAATCACATACGGAGAACATATTTACAGATACAGGAATGGAATGCAATGATGTGATTGTGTCAGTGTCCAGTAGGAAAGTGTTCTTCTGCTACTGGAGTGGATAGTACAATAAAATATAAACTGTATATATATAAAAACAGCAGAAAACAAAATATATATATATATATATATATCTAAATATATAAGAATATGTCGTGGTAATGTCTGTGCATGGGGCTTGTATAGCCAGTAAAGGGATTGGATAGTACAATAGAATATAAAATGTATATATATATATAAAAACAGCAGAAATTAAATATCTAAATATATTTTGAATATGTAATGGTAAAGTCTTTGCATGGGGCTAGTATAGCCAGTAAAGGGATGGACAGTGGGTTGGTATATAATAATGAGATGAGATGAGAAGAGTAGAGAGAAGAGTAGAGAGAAGAATAGAGAGAAGAGTAGAGAGAAGAGTAGAGAGAAGAGTAGAGAGAAGAGTAGAGAGAAGAGTAGAGAGAAGAATAGAGAGAAGAGTAGAGAGAAGAATAGAGAGAAGAGTAGAGAGAAGAGTAGAGAGAAGAGTAGAGAGAAGAGTAGAGAGAAGAGTAGAGAGAAGAATAGAGAGAAGAATAGAGAGAAGAGTAGAGAGAAGAGTAGAGAGAAGAATAGAGAGAAGAGTAGAGAGAAGAATAGAGAGAAGAGTAGAGAGAAGAGTAGAGAGAAGAATAGAGAGAAGAGTAGAGAGAAGAGTAGAGAGAAGAGTAGAGAGAAGAATAGAGAGAAGAGTAGAGAGAAGAGTAGAGAGAAGAGTAGAGAGAAGAGTAGAGAAAAGAATAGAGAGAAGAGTAGAGAGAATAGTAGAAAGAAGAATAGAGAGAAGAGTAGAGAGAAGAGTAGAGAGAAGAGTAGAGAGAAGAATAGAGAGAAGAATAGAGAGAAGAATAGAGAGAAGAATAGAGAGAAGAGTAGAGAGAAGAGTAGAGAGAAGAATAGAGAGAAGAATAGAGAGAAGAGTAGAGAGAAGAGTAGAGAGAAGAATAGAGAGAAGAGTAGAAAGAAGAGTAGAGAAGGATAGGGCAGACTCATGCATGTAGAGTGTTTTATAATTTACTTGAAGTTACATGAACATCTCCTCATCATAAGGGTTTAAACCTGAAATAGTTTCTTATAAAACATTCTTGCTGCTGTAATTAAAAAGCATTGAGGTTTAATTTGCTGCAGCAGAAAGACGAAGCCGTGACAGGAAGCTGAGGAACACGAGCTGTTTGAGTCTCGAACTCACCGGTTGAAATGTGAGTGATTCTGCTCCTGTTGCTTTGTTCCCGACTCTCCGCCATCAGTCATCCATTGTAGGCCAGTCACAGCCATTGAGTCATTTTTCATCAGGAAACAAAAGAAGCTATTTTCCCTGAACGAGAGCCTCCCACTCTACATTCATAATGATGGATTCTGGCGTCAGGTTGATGAGGACGGCCGCCTGACGGCTGTTTAGAGGCATTTCAGACTAAATGGGATCCAGTGAGCCGCTGAGGGCGTTATGATTTTGAAACACACGGTTAATAAGCAGCTGCAGAAGTCGCTGTGAACAAACAGATGCAGGGCGGTGACACCTTCTGTGCTTAGAGACGACTGATGTCCTCCAAGGAACATGTCATCTCACAGAGATCGACTGGGCTGCACCAGGTTCCTCTTCAACATCACAGATCAGCAGAATGAGTGTGTGTTTTTATCTGAAGGGTAAAACCCAGATGTTTTTATACATGTTGAATATCATGAAAATCTACTTTCCCTCTTCAGTGGAAAGCCAAACAGGTTGGAGCATTTTCAGGAGTGTTCGGTCATCTAAAACAGAGTTTAGGCTCTTTCATAATCAAGGTTGGATATGGAAATATGAAGCCTTGTGTCCGTTCATCTCATTTGTATTTGTGCAATATCTACACAATAGTTCAAGTGAGACGAGACATACAGGTCAACATAAAGAACGTGTGGACGTGTGTGGGCAAAGACGCTCACATCGTTTAAAAACAGATTTCTCTTTGTCCATAAAAGCTGCATAAAGTGCTCAGGTTGTGCACTGTGGAGTTTAGGAAGCTTCTTGTTGTGTGTCTGTCTGTGTGTGTGTGTTTGTTATTGTGTTTCCATTAGTGATCGATCAATCTTGGAGCCCATCAGCTGTCGTGATGACAGATTAGCCTCTAGAGTCAACGGACAGTATTCTTACCTGATATAAGAACTGATCATCTACTAACATTTGATTGGGTTATGGAGTCATTGAGCAGATATGGATATTTATATATAAATCTGTCTGAATGTGATCTAAAGGTTATTTGTATATAGAACCAAACACTGACCAACAAGAGGACGTGGCTTCAACTGCTGTTCAGCAAATATAGAAAATACAAGATGTCTCTGGATACTCAAGATACACAAAATCAGCAAATCCAAAGGTTTTGTTTCCCTCTTCAATTTATGCGATTTACTGTTTAACCACAGGGATCATTAAGCAAAGAAAGACACACACACACACACACACACACATACACACACAGACACACACACACACAAGACTATCGCACCCAGAGGGGATTCTGTTGGTTTTGACCTCACCAATTAGGAAGGAAATTGAAAAAGTGACCCATCAGTGTGAGGACGTGCAAACACAAAGTTCCTCTGTTTGAATTGGTTTGATTCACTTTAAGAAGCAAAGACACGACACCGGGGAAGTGACATCATCACATGCACACACACACACACCTATTCATCCTGCAGTACAAAGCTTTAGTTTTCTCTCTTAGACACATGTGCTTGTACAAAAATGGAATGAGACCCACAGGGACTTGTTACTCTCTCTTTATGACCAACAAACACACACACACATACGTCCAACACAAACACACACTGCTGCAGGGATTTGAATCTGAACACAAAGACAAACCATGTCCACACAGATGCTGGGACTTCCGCAGAATCCAACAAAATTCAGAAGACGAGAACTAGTTGCTGCTCCCTCGAAGTTGTGTGTTTTACTTCCCAGGTTACCTACTTCCTGTCTGCACAATCAGTGACTAACACAAACCTCCAAAATGCAACTGATCCACACTTTCACTTCAGCTACACTGGCTTTATTGTGACTTTACTTATTGATGGCTACCGGGACATGAGGAGGATTTAAGAAACAACAGGCGTTTGATAACAGGGGGAAATGTCCTCACCTTCCAAAGTGTCCTCAGTGGAGCAGGTCCAAAGCTCCGTCCTCACAAAGATAGAAAGACTCATGACCAACAACTCTCTGCAAATCTTTGTCTTAGTTTCCTCTTACTATGTTTGACTTGTTTTGATAGTCACCTCTTTCTTTTACCTTGATTTGTTTTATATGTATATTAATTCAGCTAGTAACTGCTGAGCTGACACCTTCCATTGTAATGATGAACCTGTGTTAACTGCACAAGACAAATAATACTTTTAAAAAAGCTAAACACACGTCCCTACTCACACAAACAGAAACAAGGCAGAGAGAGAAGCTGCAACACAAGAGTTCACCGACAGGACGAAAAGACAGATATGAATAATTAAGAGATACACACACACACACACAAACACACACAGACACACACACAAATCACATCTGCTCTGTGAAGTCTGATAGAGAACAAATCCATTTTTAAAACTGTTGTTTTTAAAATGTAAAGGTTTCGTGAAAAGTAGCTGCAGCAAATATTCATCTGTGGGATTTGGACCCGGATGAGCTCTGACTGCATAAACAGATCCACTGTGCAAACAAGCTAATGTCCGTTCACACACAAACACACACACACACACACACACACACACACACACACACACACACACACACACACACAGGAACAGAGAGAGAGAGAGAGAACAGTGAGCACATTCCTCTCCTCCTTAGTTCTCTGCCTCTCTCTCTCTCTCTCTCGCTCTCTCTCTCTCTCTGTCTCTCTCTCTCTCTCTCTCTCTCTCTCTGTCTGTATTGAATGCCTGTCTCTCCATCGGACGCCCGACGCACCAGAAGAAGAAACCTCGTTCTCTCTCCTCTCCAAATATTTGACCATGTCATTTCTCATTTTCTTTGTGCGTCTCACACAATTTGTCGTCTTCACCTGCCGTCCTCTGATGACATTCATCTGCTTATTGAAACCACCTCCACTCCTCCTCCGCCCCCCCCCCCACCCCTGTTCTCCCTCATTTATGTCAATGCCTCTTTGAATTCAGCCTCCAGCTCAATCAATTCCCTTCTCTTGCTCCTCCACGTCTGTTTCATCCCTCTCTCTGCTGTAATCCATCGAGCCGTCCCCTTCTTGCTTCTCAATCCCTCTTCATCCTCATCCCTCTCTCTCTCTATCTCTCTCCACCCCCCCCCCCCCCCCCTTTTATCTCAGCCACAGACGTGTTGACTGGCTTCCTGATGTGACACAGTTATTCACACACCTCTCCGAGTCCCAGAGGGCAACAGTGCCACGCGACCGTGCCAGCAGCCGAGGCCGGGCAGGCGTCGGGGGGGGGGCGTATGCCACCGGAGGTTTGCTGCCTCACGTCTGTCACTCCGGCTCTTATCTTAAACATGTTGTTCTTCACAGAAAGTAAAAAAGGGGGAATAAGGGCCAGAGGAGGGGAAGCAGCGTTGCTAAAAGTCTGTCTCCACGCTTGTCACGATGATGTACGTGAATATGAATCATACTTCTGTTTTTCATGCATCTTTTCTCACGGGAAGTTTTCGAGGTCAAAACATTTGACATGTGCTTGACAAACTGGTATTTTATTGACCAACAACTTCTTTATTGATTGTGTGTTGTTGTTTTCTTGGATATGACTTGTGCGATACTTGAACATTACACCATCTGGCATCGCTGGGGGCAAGAAAGCCGACACAGTTCAACCAGAGAAATTCTAATGTAGAACTTCCAGCCTCACAACCTGTGAGCTTGTATAGGGGGCGCTCACGAGCTGGTCCAGGATGAACAGTGCTCTGTTTAACGTAATGTAAAAAGATTTCTGCCAATTCTATCTACGTTTTCAATATGAGAGGTAGAAGCAGTGTAGTTCTATTAGATTAGTCCATGTTAGTTGTATAAATATGGAGGAAGGTGTGGTAAAGTTGTGTTGAACAGATTAAACGTTTACGGCAGATGTGTGACCAGAGCTCTGTTTATTTGAAAGTCAGCCCGACTGGAGGCCGTGGCTCAGGAGTAAAAATCAGGTCGTCCACTGATCGAAAGGCCGGTGGTTTGATCCCTGGCTCCTTCAGTCTGCGTGTCAAAGTGTCCTCGGGTAAGACGCTGCTCCCCGACAGCCCCAGATGGCTGAGCCGTCATGAATGGGACGGCCCCAGTAGAGGTGCTATATTTAGAAGCTCTGCAGGGATGTGAGCCTGACTGGGTGAACGTAGATCACAGCCTGCAGCAGCGAGTGGCCATTAAGACGAGGAGAGCTCCATATAAGAGCAGCAGCTGTGACGTGTGCACCCCGACTCTCCAGCTCTATATAAATGGGGATTTTCTAATTAAACTCCAGAGGCCTATTCTTTGACCTTATAAGAAAACACCTGAGAACACGGACTGAGTTTCACTCATTTCTAGTAATCGTCAGAGAGCAGGAAGCAGAAGATCAGTTTAAATAGAAACTCTTCTTTCCTTTCTCTTTATCCTGCTACGACACAGTCAGCTTGATTTACTACAATCGGCTTCATCTCGGTTTCCTCCAGCTCCAGAACACAGATGCTGATTTGCTCTTGATTATTATTCATTCAACTTTTAGAATTAGAAACGTCCTGCTCAGAAACTCAATGTGATCAAGATGTGATCTATTTTCAATGAGTAAACTTTGTGGAACACTCCTGATTAAAGAGCCACCGGGTGAGATGGGACTGTGGTGGGAATAAGGCCACAGTTTGACATGAGAATCCAATAATTCAGGATTCTGTTCTTATGCAGTTTTCTTAACAAAACAAGAAATTTCTATTCTTTGTTTTTCAGCAATTTGAAACAGAAATTTAAAATCTCAAGGTTACAATCCAGAGTGATTAGTGAAATCCAGCTGCTTGATGTTTACCTGGATTCAAGGATTTTTTTAAATGGGTATTAAGTCACAAACTGATGATCATTGCACGTAATGTTGTATTTTGCCAATAAAACACAAGAATACAAGTTACAGACTCATCAGTGCTTCTGACTCTAACTCAAGTTACCATCCATTTTGTATGGAGTGCATGTAAACACCATTTCCTGGATAAATCATGTGTTTCATTTCAATAAACCACTTGTGAGGTTTGTAGACTTAGAAGATTATTTTAAATCTCAAAAATGTCAATTCAAATTGATTTATGGAATTAAAACCTTAACCAAAGAGAAAAGAAAATCCCTGATCTTATTTTTAACAATAACCATTTCTCATTCCTGGTATTTTCTGCCATGTAGCACTGGGACGTGCGTGACCAGTGTGTGTTGATGGGATGTGTGTTTTCAGGTGTGTATGGATGGAGATAACTTCTGATGCTGTAAAATAAACTCTCATCTGGATGGAGATGGTTTTTGAAATGCAGGTTTCGAAAGATGTGGAGTCGCTCCACCCGTGTTCTGTTTGACTCGTCACCCACAGCCGAGTCTCAAAGAACATGACAGCAGGAAGGAAAGTTGTTAATCCTCCCCTCTTCTAACTTTCCCTCCTTCCATGACTCACTTCTTTCCTCTTCATTCCTCTCAGGTCCTCTCCTCCTCCTCCTCCCCCTCCTCTTTGTTACCCATGCTGCCCTGCTCCCCTCTCCCACCTCATCCCCCTCTCTCTCATCTCTGCTTGAGTTTACATCCCAATCTGTCATCCTCAACTCCCTCCGTCTCCCTCCGTCCGTCTCCACTCGCTCATTCCGTAGCATTCAGCAGATTCCTCCGTCTCCAGCTGCATCTTAAATCTCAGACCTCATCTTCTGTCCTCCTCGACTTCCTGAGCTCCCTCTCTCCTCGCCGCTCTGCCGTTTCCTCTTTTCATCTCTTCGCCGTGTATATTCCTCGACATACATATTTATACTCTCAACTTCTCTTACATATTCAGCTTCTCTCTCTCTCTCTCTCTCTCTCCCTCCTTCTCTCACTCCGTCTCCACCTCCTTGGTTCCAGTATTTCATGCGTGAATAATCCATGTCTGTCTAATCCTTTTAGCTATTCTCCCCTGCAGCTTAATGAGCCTATAGCACTGCGGCACACACACACACACACACACACATACACACACACACACACGCACACACAGACACACAAAATCAGCTATCAGTGTGCTTAAGAACATTAATACCTCCTTAACAGGATTTATCTCTCCTCCTCTCTCATCCTCCCATCCTCCGGTCTGATCTCCTCGTTCCCGTTGACCAATCACAGCTCTCCTCATCCTCTACTTAATCACGCTAATATCTTATTTTAATTGGATAATTGGCGCTACCGCTAACAGCAGAGGAAAACATGTCTGCCCTCAGTAACCACAAGTGGTGAGATAACGAATGTCCACAGCAGATGTGACTGAATAATTGTCCAAACAAAACTAAACAATAAATAATAAAGAAAAACACTAGTTGGTGGTTTGCATCGTTTTAATGATGGAACGTGGTGAAACTGAAGGATGAGGTGAGATCTCCACTCTGCTGCCTGAGATTTGGATTTCCTATGTTTCATCTCACCTGTCACACACGTCTGTTTCCCATCAACTAGTTCCCAGCACATCCCTCTCCTCTCCGACATCTGCAGTTTGAGTCCAGTCAACCCACACAACACACTAATGAGAAATATGAGAACACCGACCTTGTGTTCATTCTGGGTTCTTTTTGTTTTGATGGAAGAAAAGAGACATTTTCAAATAGATAGACTTTGTGTTTTGGGGGACGCACTGAAAAAAAGACCAAAATCTGAATATCCAGGCTTCTGCCACATTAACACCCTTCACTCTGTACTCAGTTGAAATATATATTAAGATAAATAAGAGCTTAGGGTTGGGGTCAGCTACATGTATATGTCAATATGATTCAATACAGATGAATAAGTGCAGTTGAAAAACTGAAGGAAACATTCTAATAATGTTCAACATGATTTTGACTCATTTCACATCCGATGTCCACAAAATGTTTAAATTCAACAAATCAGCACTTCTTGAAAATACAAATAACTTTGATATATTCAGACTATCAGGATGTTCTATAAGGTTACTATACATATACACATATAGCTATACATATACATATAACCATACTTGCTATAACCTAACCTGAAGGAACTGTAACTCTATTCCAGCCACACGATTGGTTCTACGTGACTCTACTCTCGTTCTCATTGGCTGTTTGTGCTGTCCGTCAAAACATGGACGGGATCAGTTCTCTCATGTTGTATCGACCAGGTCTTATATTTCTAATCGAGGAAAAATTAATATCGTGATTATAATCTTTATCGTTTTATCGCCCTGAGCCTCTCTGAGATTCAACATCATCAACAATGGGAGAAGAGCTCAGTGAACCTCAAAGCTTCGGAGACACAACCGAAGTGAACAACACTGCATTCAGATTGTTATTCTTTCATGAAAGTGTTTAAAAGAATTTGCTGAGTCGAGCCCCGAGTTAAACTGCACACACACACACACACACACACACCCTGTGGAGTAAGTGGACGTTTCTTATAAACCGACAAACACAAACAGTCCAGATGGTGTTTCTACATAATTTAGATTGAAATCATATTTAATAGATGTCGGGGCTCATGAGATATAACGGCCAGTGTGTCTGTGTGTGTCTGTGTGTGTGTGTGTGTGTGTGTGTGAGTGTGTGTGTGTTTATAGAGTTAAAGGAGGTCTCTCTCTCATTCTCCCCCCCTCTTCCTCCCTCCCTCCCTCTCGCCTGCAGACGTCGTGACAGGACAAAAAGCATCTCTGTATTTCTCCCTGCTCTCCATTTGTCGCTCTCTGTCCTCTAATCAGTCTCTGTCACCACAAGCCCCCCCCCCCACCCCCCCCGCCTCACCTTGTCCATCTCTTGTCTCCGCCTCTGTCTTCCCCCCCTCTCCCTCACTCCTAAAATCAGGAGAAATCAGGTTTCCTGCCTCCTTCAATGTCTCTGAACATCTTCTCACGTCATCCATTTTGACCTGAGTTATTAATCACGATGCCACAGAAACAAAATGACAGATTGAGTTTCACCTGATTCTTTTTAAAGAGGCTTCTCTTTCCCACGGGGCACTTCCACGACTCCTTCAGGAGCACACGGCTCAGTTTAACCACAGCTCATTTATTCTACAGATCTGTGCTCTAAGTTCCTCTCAGTTAAAAATTCAATTCCTCAGATTTGCGTGTTGCAGCAGAATCACACAACCCTGACTTTTTAAATCTTTACTTACTGAGCAGAGGTCTGAGCTCATCAGATTTCAGCTCAGCAGAGTCGCTCACATCCTCACAGCTGCAGCTTTGAGCAGCTGAAGCACCGGAGACGGAGCTTCACTTAATTTAATCAAGTCTTTGTTGCCTTTAAAAAGATGTTCTGCACTTAAATGTGATTGTAGAGCTGTAAACTAAACTATTAAACTGTTCTTTGATTGAATACTTTATGGGTTGCACTGGTTTTCGAATGCTGAAGCTAAACCAGCACATCCTCCACCCACCACAGGATCAAACTGGTCCCAGAGACAGTTGTTTCTCAGGCCCTGTTTATAGAAAGCATGAGTCTTACACCTCCCTGGAGCTGCTCGAACGTCCAGATGCAGGAACCTGGAGCTGGACTGAGGCGGTGGAGAATGTTCACATCGCTCAACAGCAGCTCCCTGGATGAGAACAAGGGTTTAAACAACATCTGGCTCGTGTGCTGGGCTGTCAGACTCAGCTGAGCAGCAAACTGTTGGCGGCTGGACTGAGTGAAGGAGACAGGAGGACAGGACTGCGCCTCTCCTGGGTTATCGGGGGGGGGGGGGGGGCAACTCCCATCACAGCTGGCGAGCTGAATTCACTGCACATGTGGAAACGAGGAGCCGAAACTTTAGTTAATCTCACCAACTACCACAGTAAGAAAACCACACACGGTAGCTACTCGTGGAATTAAACACCACAACTTGAAGCGTCCTAACCAGGGACATCACATCCCCACTGTCCTCTGCCCACAGACCGTCCACTTAGACCCCTTCAACAAACTGCCTCTGACTGATTAATAGCCCCTTGATGTGTCAGAGCATGAGGGCCGAACCCTGTGTTCTGAGCGATGTGCTGTTTATTCAATGAGCAGGTTGGTCGGTGCATGTCAATTATTCCAGGGTGCTGGGAGGGCTGCGGGGGGGGGGGGGGGGCAAGTTGAAGCACGAGAAGAGAAATCTGCGGAGGAAGTGATGGGTGTACATGTCAGTGTGTGTGTGTGTGTGAGTGTGTGTGTGTGTCTACGTGATTTGTGACTGCAGAGGCCCTAATGGATTCCAGAAGGAGAGCAATAATAAACATGAGGGAAATCAAACCGTAGACATTACAACTCGCTTTAAAACGTGGTACCAGGAATACCACCGCCGCCAGGTTTGCTTTCTGTCCTCAATCCAATTACACAGCCCAAAAACAATATTCATTTCCCCCCCCCCCCCCCCCAGTCTATTCAGGACTTAACTACATTACAGCATCTGGTAGCTGAGAAATCACTCAGTG